>NC_087088.1:1059090-1362121 GCF_963855985.1 Ostrinia nubilalis | reverse complement strand
TCCCAAACTATCTGCGGATATGGTGAGTTTCTTGAGAATTATTTCATTTTTTATCTGCAAATCTTTAACCCTACCAGCTACCACTGCTTCGGGATATTAGGTATATGGGCTAGCTTACTATGTTTAAATATTTATTTCTACCTAAGTAAGTTTTAACATTTCAACTTATTTTCAACTAGCTTGTTGGTAGAGTGCCGCCCCTATTAAATAATTTCTATCGGACACCATGTCAGCACGTTATGTTAATACTAACAATGGGAAATCGATGCACTATTCAGGCCAATGACGTCCGTTATGTCATACTTACTTTGTGTCATAGCAGTCATAGTTGAAGCAAAGGGAATGCCGACTGCTGTGTCAGTGTGTCAATGCCGATAGAACATAAAATAGAATACAATAGAAATGGCTGTACTTGAACTTCAGACCAGAATTTTTGGTTAGAAAGGAACTCATCATAATGCCATAAATGCCGTTGCTTTTCATTAATATCAGTCGTCTTAACTACCCCATTATAGACAAAGTAATCCACGTCACAGATTAAGTTATGGTTTTTTGTACTAACTGGTTTCCCAAACTACCGCGTCATAATTATTATGTGGGCGTTAGAGTAGGCGCACACCGTTGATTTTTAGTTGGCCGATAGTTGTGCCCGATTTCAAATTGTATGAAGAATCGGCCAAATCGAATCGGCGTAGTGTGCGCACTCTCATACATGCCCATACTGATCAACTGCCCGACTAAACTATCGGCCGACGAAAAATCAACGGTGTGCGCCTACTCTTAGAGGTTAGAGAGGTGAACACAAGCACTTTCAGTCATATAATGGGTAGGAAGTGCAGTTAGGCTCGTTCTGCATTGGTAAATTTTTGTCTTCCTTCCCTTCACAATATTTGAACAAAAAAATTCTCTCGCATTTCCATCCTGTGCAAGATTTTAACAAAGAATGAAGTCTGAAAATCTTTTATAACCAGGGTTAACAAACCCCCCGAGTACTTAGAAAGAAAGCGTTTATGATCGCGTGACCGCTAGCCACCATGACATCATCTTGATTATAGTCGCTACTACAATGGACCTAGGTATCCGATTTTCTGTCTAGATCTAAAAATCAGTTTACCTGCTTAAACAATGTGCTTGGTCACGCATAGTGAGACAAACTTGTAGGTTCGTATGAAGAAAATGCGTTTACCTACAACATGTGGTGTATAGCCCTAACCCGAGTTCGGAATGGCAGCTAGTTTGAATCTCGCTGGGGACAAATACTCTCATAAAACTCATTTATTTCTGCAAATATGCTTTAAAAAAGCACTTTTATACGTCCCAGTATTAACCCTACCACTGCTTCAGGACAATAAATGGGCCAGTGTAGAGAAGAAGCAGCTACTTAAAAGCTCTGTTAGTCTATAACTTGATTAGATAGTTGGAATAATTGATTTGTATACTTTACACTTTCCACAAGTAACTTCAGGTGTTAGGTAGTTATAAAATTTGTAAAGATCAATGATAAACCCAGCTGTCGGCCACAGTGTAACCTATTGACCTCTAGATTGAAACAGATTGTGAACGTCTTGGAATTGGGCGCCTAACCTTCAGTGGTGGACATCAGACTTATAGTTTAGTTGCAATATAGAACTTATTATACTTAGTAAGGTGTAACTTTAGCTAGAAGCGCTGTAGTTCATACCTGGAATGCCTGAATGGCCTTTTAAAGAAAAGGCTTATAAGTATTTTTCATGAAAACTTGACTGGATAAGAAATGAATTGGACGGGAGTTACGATAGCTTTTGTAATTAGTATTCGAGCAAAGAAATCAAAACCGGCCAAGTGCGTGTCGGACTCACGCACAAAGGGTTCCGTACCATTGATTTATGTTTTTTTTTAATTTAAGTTATTTGTTACGCGGTAATAAGCGGTTACGATTTACGAGGTATTAAAAAAAAACTACTTACTAGATCTCGTTCAAAACAATTTTCGTTGGTAGTTTTTATAGTAATGTACATCATATTTATTTTTTAGATTTTTCATTTTCTTATTTTAGAACTAAATGCAACTTTTTTCCACTTTGGAAGCGTCGGTCACGCAAACTATTAAGTAGTTAAGCAGTTTAGTATTTTAGAAACCTCGATATCATTTTTGAAGACCTATCCATAGATACCCCAAACGTATGTGTTTGATGAAAAAAAAATGTTGAGTTTCAGTTCTAAGTATGGGGAGCCCCCAATATTTATTATTATTATTTTATTTTTGCATCAAAATCTTAATGCGGTTCACAGAATACATCGTCCTACCAAGTTTCAACAGTATAGCTCTTATAGTTTCGGAAAAAAATGGCTGTGACATACGGACGGACAGATGGACGTGCGGACTGACGGACAGGCGGACAGACGGACAGACAGACAGACATGACAAATCTATAAGGGTTCCGTTTTTTGCCATTTGGCTACGGAACCCTAAAAACGTTTATGAAGAAAAGCGGCTGACCTCACTTTCAGAAATGTGAATTACTTTCGTGTTATTTCATGCTTTATCGCAACTGGTATACTTTAAGTAATACAAGGGAACAAGTACAAGTTAATAAAGAGTTTCTTTTAGTATTTTTTGTCTGTTATTGAAAATTACACTTATATCTAAAAATACTAGCTTTCCGCCCGCGGCTTCGTCCGCGTGGATGTTTGTCTGTCACAGAAAAACTTCATCGCGCGCGTCCCTGTTTCAAAAACCGGGATAAAAACTATCCTATGTTCTTTCCCGGGACTCAAACTATCTCTATGCCAAATTTCATCAAAATCGGTTGCGAGGTTTAAGCGGGAAAGCGTAACAGACAGACAGACAGACAGACAGACAGACAGAGTTACTTTCGCATTTATAATATTAGTTGGGATTACTTACAGCCTAAATGTACTTATTTTAGTAGAACGTTGTATAAGAAACAAATAAATGTAGAGCCTTATAAGGTATAGATTTCACAAAACTTCAACTGGTTTTTCAACCGACTTCAAAAAAGGAGGAGGTTCTCAATTCGACCCGTATGTTTTTTTTTTTTTTTTTTTTTTTTTTCTATGTTTGTTACGCGATAACTCCGCCATTTATGAACCGATTTGAACAAATCTTTTTTCAGCGTATAGGTAATACCTCAAGGGTGGTCCCATTTAAATTTAATAATAAAAAAAACAACCCCCAAGGGTGGAAAATTGGGGATGAACTTTTTTATACGCAATATCTCCGCCGATTATAAACCAATTAGAACGATTACTTTTTTGTTGAATAGGTATTATCAAAAGGGTGGTTTCATGCGAATTTGAAGAAAATATTTCACCCCCAAGGGTGGAAAATTGGGGATGAACTTTTTTATAATATACATTAAGAATATGGTCTCAATGTACTGCCTACCTTCAGTGGTAACATCAAGGTAACAATTAGTTAACTAAAAAGCAAGAAATAAGTAAAATTTTATAAAAAAAAATAAAACCGACTCCAAAAAACCTACACTAAAAAGTAGAAAAATAATTACTAATTACCTACTTATTTATTAGGACGAATTATTAATATTTATGTAGGTATACCATGATTGATACTCTTGGAGTCGGTGCAGGCAAACTTTACATGTTTCATAATCTTGGCACCGACTCCAGAAGTATCAATCATGGTATACCTACATAAATATTAATAATTCGTCCTAATAAATAAGTAGGTAATTAGTAATTATTTTTCTACTTTTTAGTGTAGGTTTTTTGGAGTCGGTTTTATTTTTACTAGCAGTGTTTACCTACTATTTATTTTCTTGCCTGGCGTGCTAATTCGACTACATTGTTTCACATTGTTTGTACTTTGTAGTGTGGTGAAGTGCCGCGTGTAACTCCACTACGCACGCTAATGACTGCAAATACACAGCTCTCTGATTTCTTTTTAGGATTGCCGCGGAAAAAGGAACAGGCAAAGAATAAAGAACTTGCGGTTTTGCATAGCTTTATGTGATTTTGTTAAGCGTGAAAAGGGCCCCCTTTTTTCAGCAAAATTCATAAAATTGCATACCCACTAGCAACCAGGCAGCTAGTGGGTAGGTTGTGGTAGAAGTGGGTAGCTAGCTTCTTTGTAACCTGGGTATTTTGGCTTTATGTCTCACTACCTACAATTTCCTTTTTACTACATAAGGTAAAAAATATGCTAAGAATGTATTTGGTGTTTGTAGGCGTTCTGTAAACTACGAGTAATATCGATCTAAATTATGACGCACGAAAGTTTTTTGCTTTTTACAAATCCATGTAATTATAATTTGATTTGCATAAGAGGGCTGTTAACTTAACATTGAAGTGTTTTTAACCGAGCAACTTTGAAAGCAGTAATTAATAGCACGTAATCGTATGAAAATTACAGACCTGTTGAAATTATAGAACATTCCTTTCACTGTTTCACTTGAGTAAAATTAGATTTACATCTCATTAATTCAATTACCTTTTGTAGCACGTACGTAATGCTATTGCGAAGTTATTTTAGAAGCTATAGCGGCTTTTTTGTTATTTCACCGAATAAAAATAATTATTATTCATATTTAGCTGACTAAACTATAATTATATTTATTCGATTTCCAGATGCTAAAGTAAAAGAGAAACGACGTTGCAATGGTTAAATCCATAGGATTTTCCGAGATATGCTCATTTTATTTAATCATTAAAAGGGTTATCTATTGTCAACATTCCAGCAATGTTTCTTTAAAAAAGTTTATCATATGTCAGCATTCCAGCAATGTTTCCTGGATGGAGCACCAATGGAAGGTTACCCGTAAATGTATGTGGCAACACTTGACCTTTCCCCACTTCAGACGGTCGCGGTGGTTAAATGTAAATAGCTTTCCGGACTAACTTCTATTTCGGTGCGAATTAGCATTGTACACATAAAAATCATTTATCACAGTCGCCCACTCAGTTTATGATGACGAGGGTGGGGTTTTCAGGACCTTTTGTTTCATAATTATTTTTAAACAAAGGCGAAATTTCGATAGAGGTAAGAACTTACTGACGTTTTATCCTACCTTCAATATCCAAACTACATAATAATACCCACGATGTTTTGATTTTGTCTTACTGTAACTGAGCTGTGTCTAGTAGAATTTTGGCTTTTCCACATTGTACTTTTGGCAACAAATCTTTAATTTATTGCCAAAAGTCTGTACTACACGCATAAGTGTATGGACTATGGACTGTGGTCTCGAACCACTCTTTCAGGCAGGCTAAATTGGCAAAAACAACCTCCTCCTACCTTTAAAACAAGACTTAGGTAATTGTTATTACTTACTTGCACATGTTGATTGAGATTGTTCGGGTCTCTATCCTCCAGCGCTTCCCGCTCGCTCTCCGGCTTGGCCGCCATTTCTCTCGGCTTCGGCGGCGACAGTCGCTCCAACACCGGCTCCAACGGGACCACAGTTTCCGGCGGCGGCGTGGCCAACACCGGCGGGGTGGTCAACACCGGCGCGG
Source organism: Ostrinia nubilalis (assembly GCF_963855985.1). Lineage (NCBI taxonomy): Eukaryota > Metazoa > Arthropoda > Insecta > Lepidoptera > Crambidae > Ostrinia > Ostrinia nubilalis. The sequence goes on along the minus strand of NC_087088.1, from coordinate 1,356,650 downwards.
TTGTCAATACCGGCGGCGCCGTCGGGGGTTTGTAGACCGGCGGCGCCGGTTCTGGGATCTCTGGTAACAGCTTGGCTTTGTACGCGCACGCTATGCACTGCCGAGACGAGGTCCTTGTGAGAGGGACGGCGGACCCGCCGGACCCTAAAGGCACGTCTTCAAATGCCACGGTCGGTGAGTGTGTTTGCTTCTTTAGAATAGTGTTTGTTGTAAAATAAGTTCAACTGTTTTCAATTTTGTTGTCCTTTATTTGTGTACAGTTTAGAGGTATTTTTTACGATAAATTAATAAATCACTTAATTGTAGAGTTCGTGTTTTTTGTTATTTCGGCCTACTTATAATACTTCTGATTAGTTTGAATCTAATAATTAAGCCTGTTTTGAAAGTCAATACTGCTTTTTGCAGTTAATTAATAACGTATGTAAACTTAATACCACTATACCACAACAATAAAATTAATTTATTCCAGCTAGAGCGTGTCCGTTATGAAAGCTCGTACTAAACTGAACTTTCCCTCCAAAAGCTCTCTATTATTTTTCACGCATGCGCTTTTTTATCGAAAGAGTTTCAATGTTTCGTGTACATTGATCAGTTTTAGTGAAGTTTATAGCATAAATAGTTTGTTGAAGGAGCAGTGTAATGTGTTATTATGTTGTGTTCGTAGGATTTTTTATTATTAACGCTTTTCAGGAGCTTTCAGTAAGAGCGTTGACCGAAGTGGAAAAGTTCAGGCCTAATGGGCTTTTGATTATCGATGGGTAAACACCAAGTTTACTTATGAGTTTTCTTGCGCTACATTTTTGACAAGGGGATGTACCTAATGTGTTTACATGAGACTAATGTGCCTGGACATTAAAATTTCACTCATCATTATTTATTCAACCGAAAATTATGCTTACTTTACCAAAGTTGCTGTCAAAATATAATTCGTAATCTAAGCGATTTTAGATGAAACTTAGTTAATTGATTATTTCAAGGTTGTAAAATTATACACATTATCAAAAATACAAATGTTTATTACATGTTGAATAAACAATATCTTATGCACTATTTATATACATGCACCAATTCGTTATATTTATGTACACTTAGGCGTATAGTTTATATAAAAACATTAATAACATGGGATATGCTTTGACGATTAATATTCGTGCTTTATACAGGTATAATTTATACATGATTGAGCGACTATACATTTAATATTTCGTAAAAAAATTCTTACAATGTATGCGTATATTGCACCTGTTATTATTGTAAAAACAAATTATCATAACTTACTTATTGTCTGCATCTGTAAATGAGTATGTGTTTCAATTATTAATAATAACATTGTTACATTATTATTTGGCTGTCGAGTAAGGATTGATTCAAACATGACATTATTTATTGTAATAAAACTATTGTTACAGGCAGACAATGAAACTAATTTCTAAATGCGTCTTTGATATTCATAGGTAAAACCATAGCAGTTATAACCTTGCTTTTGTATTACTTGAAATGTGCCATCAACCTAAATTATTTGACAAAAATATGTCTGGAACTCTACGAATGGAGAAAGTCGGTAATTATTCGTTTTGTTAGATAATCGTCGATAAAAAGAATAGAGTAATGCCCGTTTTCACCATCAATTCCTAATTTTAAGTGACCCCTATGGTAATACATACAGGATTTTGTTTACATAGAGATCACTTAAAAATTAGCGTTTGATGGTGAAAACGGGTATCTATAAGTGCCTTTTCCTGCGATGCGGATTACGGCACGCGTGCGGATCTGCTCCGCATGCGGGCTGTCCGTATTTCATTATTTCATACATGTTTTTAACGCGGGCTACACGCACGCAACCATCAGCGTGGTTGTACATATACGCACGCTACAAATTAGAGAGACCAGAATCCGCACGCGTTCTGAAATCCGCATCACAGAAAAAAGGCACTACTTAAATAGGCTTAAATCCAACATTTCGATCTCGCGATAGCTTTTCGAAACACTATCTTTGCTTGGAAAATGACCTTTCATTTGTTTTATTTGTTCTATGAGTGATTGGTATAACCTGCGTTGGGCCAAACAAAAGTATTCATTAGCGATTGCGTGGTCAGGCTTGGCGTCGTTAACCCACTTGCCGCGCCTGGTCTTCCACACCCCTTCAGGGGTGCCAGTTTTATGACGATCATATTTCATGTCACAACAAAATATTTATGTATTTTACTCGTATCTATTGCTACTTAGTTATTTCGTAGGAAGTTAATTTGGTTTATGAAAGAGTTTTCAATTACATTGATATAAAGCAGTAAACAATCAAAAGCAGGCCTGCTGCAAATTTTGAAATTGATTAATGTAATTTACGTTTGGATTCGATTTGAAACCTTTTTCCATTAACATTATGATTTCGATTTGATTCGATATACTAAGGATTGGCACCCCTAGCATATAATTTACTGTGTAGAGGTATAAAAGTTATGATTGATCGGCCTGAAAGGTTACTCGCAGCCAAAAGGGAACAATATTAATCCTCCTGAATGTCTTCATTGTGTCGCTGTGAAATATTATTCGAAAATACTTTTCCACCTTCATAGGCGTTTCTTTAGAATCTAATAACGTTCGGATACAATCAATACAGTTCGATAATACGTTATCTAAGTAATAGCACCTGATTTAATACGTATATTTCTAGTCTATATTAAAGCTTGAGTAATTATAATTATTACATTGGAAGACGAGAGCTATTGCATTGTTTATGACCGCTTAAGCTAAACTTGACTTATTACAAACGAATATACGTATTTTACATTTAAACTTTATTCTAACTATACAGAAAACGACAATTAAAGCACTTATCGGAGTCAAAATTAGCAACAAAAAATAAATTCACGAAAATTAATAATTAAATAGATCTAACTACGTCTAAGTTACATAAGATAATGTTAAATATAACTAACTCATTAAAAGTGGTGCCTACGAGTATATAAACAAACAAAACGAGCTACCGGAGCATTTACAGGTTGACTGACAGAACTGACCCAAATGTTGAGTGACGGGGTTCGGGGCTAAGCGTGACGACTGCAGGAAATCCTTTCGTTTTGCCCGACTTCCCTCATCAACTTTCGGTTCAAATATGACCTGTTTCTAACCAAGTCTGCTAGTTTAAAAACTTTTTACTAAGGGTTGTTTTCAATTCTTATTTAGACAAATATGAACCCTTTAGAATTGAGCAATATGAGTACATACCCCAAGTGACATAACTATTGTTCAGTTGATGCAGTAGACAAATTCTTAACTATCCAACTCGAGCCTAGACAATTTTTGTGATGGATTTACTCATTGATAAATCTGTTCGACACTGAGTAAATACAGTTCACGTTTTTCTTTCGTCGCCATCGCGAATAATTCGGACGTCCTCACGCGTCGACAGTCGGTCAACGAATGGCGACGGTCGTCCGCGCCGGCCCGGACGGCCGAAGAGTGGGGACGATGGCGGGCTCCTCCGGCTCCTCTTTAGTTGACTCTCTGCTGATCCCGTGGGCGTGTGGAGGGTTACTTTAAATACAATTTTATAATTAATCCAATATGTTTGCAAGAAAGATGCTTTTGATAGGCCTATTTTGATAAAGGTCTGAAAAGGATTAGAGAAGCAAAATTTGAGTCATGCTCTGGAATAGAAAGAGGCGAGAGGGTCTAATTTATTTATTACAAACTATAAGAAGGAATGAGGATATTTTTAAAGTACGATTATATCCAAGAATGTTTCAGGTTAAAAAGTTTCTAAAAGCTTTGGTTCTACTGGCGTTCTACATAAAAGCTTAAGGACTAAAGGGAATCAAGACCACTAGATATTTACATGGGCGGATTCAATAAATTTTATCATGTTATTGTAGATTTATACAAATTACAAAATTACCTTTTTGTTAATCATACCTTGGAATAAATTACTGGCTAAAATGGGCATTTTTCATTAGCATTGGGGAATTTTAATTATGCATCATTTTTGATGTCTGATACAAATTATTAGGTAAGGGTCCCATGCAAGGAGGAGGAACAGAATCCGCCCAAGGATCTTATCAAACCGGGGTCAAATAAGCACAAGCACTCACCGTATGCGTCGCAAGGCGTTAAGGGTTAAGCATAGCGCTACAAACCGCTATCTCACCACCTTGGGGGAAATACAGTCGTGTTAATTATCATAATTAATATCAAACTAATTACGTCATGACCCCACTATGCGTTGTTGTGACATTTTAAATGGAGAAAATCGCAATGAACTGGAAACTTGTCCTTAATGTGCACAAACGTATACAATGCATAGTGTGGTCGTGACCTTTACTTTGCAGTCACATTCGTTGCCAGAAATGCCACAATTATAATTTGACTGCGACTAGTAGATATTCATAAAAAAACCATCGTTAACCGTAGACACAAGCGATAAGTCGTAACCAACCGACAAATTATTTGAAACATTTTCATGCGTTTTGGGAGAGTCTTGTCACCAAATAAGGAAATCATGCAACAATATCAACTGATAATCAAAGTTTGCTGGCAACAGTATTCAGTTCGTCTTGTATGTAGGTAAGCCATATTACAGGTAGGTATTTATGCAAATCTCAACATAGCTTACCCATAACCACGGCAAGAGTGGAAGGGGCGTAAGAAACTCGGGCACAATATAAGTAAAAAATACGTACATTATGTTGAGTGTGAGTACTGTGCAGCTTTGCTTGATATAGCTCTCATATTTACTATTAATTAAACGTTTATGACGGTTACTTTATGAAAGTAATCATGGTCATTAGACAACACTTTTGGCTTCTGGCTTTTTGCCTTAAACTTACGAAATATACAATCTAGCGCTTAACTCAGTGTCTGAGGTATGGGAGGGTGTTTGTGAGACGTCAAACGTCAGCAAGACTTCAGAGGGCTTAGTGTGAGTTTATATCAAACGTCTTCATTAGTGAGCGCGTTAAAAAATAAATAAAAATTTTAGTTCTTGAAAGTTTCCGCTAAGGGCGCTGTACACACCGACACGGTCGATGTAAACTCACACTAAAGCTGAGCGTCCACTTCTCGGTATCATACGCAACGGACGCATCGTATAAAACACATCGTATCGGATGTGTGGTGCGTACGATGCGGACAGGTGGACGCACTTGCATGAGTTTCTATATGAATAATACTACGATCCGTTGCATGCGATACGTCCGATGCGTAAGATACCGACATGTGGACGCTTAGCTTTAGCCCTCAGATATGCTTCAGATTAGTATACGCCGCTTCCATACCTCAGGCACTGACTGAATTAAGCGTTAGACATGTAGAGTCAAATTAGCTGTAGGTATTAGTTTACATAACTAGGGTTACTATTGTGATGTACCTGATCTTAATAGGCTGGCGAAGGCTGAGCTCGGAGCCGGAGGTGGAGGGCGAGCGTGCGGCGAGCAGGCGCGGCGGGCGCGGCGTTCGCGGCGAGCGCCCGCGCGCGAACTCCAGCCGGTAGTTGTCCGAGCGCGGGCTGCCGCTGAACGCTTCTACTTCCACCGCTGAGGAAGAAACGGAGGTTGAAATCTTCTATATAAATAAAAATGAATTGTTGTTCGTTAGTCTGATTAAAACTCGAGAACGGCTGGGCCGATTGAGCTGATTTTGGTTTTAAAATGTTTGTCGTAGTCCAGGGTAGGTCTAAACGGTGAGCAATTAAGGAAAAATTGCGATGGCTTATTTATTGCCTTTAAGGCGGAACAGAGTTCGCGGGGTCAGCTAGTTTATAATAAAAATTATAGTATCAATTTATAGTTACATACTCAATAAGTTGCCCCTCAAAGTCAGCGCACACAGAGGCGGGAAGGGCGGGAAAGCGATCCAGTGTGGAGCGGTTTATGTTACACAGCGCTAATATCGCCCATAACCCGCTGCGGGGAGCGGTCGCTAGCTTTCCCGCTTCCGGATCGCTCTTTCATTTGTGTGAACGCTTGAACTTATAATAGAATAGAGCGCCCGCTGTCGTCTCACGCCCCGCGGCCCGCCGCGTCCTTAGTCATGGCAGCCTTCCCGCGGTAGACATCGGAGGCGAAAGCGGACCTTTCTATGTGACTGATTTTATACGAACTAGAACATATCGACCAGATTACGACCGCTTTTCCGCGCTTCCCCTCTCTGTGTGCTTTAAAAGCGTTAATTAACCTCGTAAGTCCTGTGTTTTTTCAATAGCAGTATTCATATCTGCCGGATGTACTATACCAAGTACAAACTAAGAAATGTGCTTCAGACCGAGATAAAATATTGACGGTTTTACATAGTTTTTTAAGTGTTACATTATGTTTTGTATTTTTTACTGTAAGTTTAGCATCTTTAGCACCTGTTTTAAAAGAAAAATATTGAAAATAGTTTGTACTCCTGTAAGTACGTTAGGCTTTTTATACAGTGTAAAAAATAATATAGTTAAGATAAAGTTTTTATTTAAGTATTAAAAATAAATCATAGTTTTCTTCTAAACGTCACTTAAGTAAGCAATAATTATGAAATTCAGTGTTTAAGATAAAATTATTTGGCCTTAGCGTTTTATATGGAGAATTTCACCAAAAATAATTTTTCCATACTAATATTTTTGTGATTTTTTAAAAAGCCATGAATTCAAATTTTATGAAATTTTGTAGGTAGATTGTAACAACATTAAGCTATAAAAAAAATTAAGATTTTTTTTTGAAAATTGGTATCTGTATAAAAATATATTTATTTTTGTTTAATGGAAACGGACAACAATTAGGACGAGCTGTCTTTGAAGATTAAATTCTAATTTAAAAAATAAAATTAAGCTTAACATTTTATACGTAAAAGTAAGCCCTTGAAGTATATTTTCAAATAAAAAAAGAATGATGGACATAGCTATACTATGAAAGAAATTACATAGTAATGAACTTCAAAGAAAAAAAAAAACGCTAATTTTATACCTAATACAACTTTCATACAATTATTTGTGTAACAAACGCCTAACGTACTATATCAAGTACAAATTATTTTGACCGATCATAAACCTCCTAAAATACAAAGTTTCTTTTTAAATTTTGTTTAATTTACAAAAACTGTAATTTATATTTACAGACACATTTAAAAAACAAGACAAAAAACAAAAGATTACTTTGATATAAACAGATAAACTACCCTCGTGCCGGCCGGCAATCCGACCGCGTGACCATTTTGAGAAAAATTGACACTGACAATGACAGTTGACGTTACCTGTCTAACATGGCGGAATTGACCATAGAGTATTGAATGAGTATGGTCGTATCATTTTTGCCATTGTAAAAAAACAACCCGGTAAATGGGGAAAGAAAAATTTGTACTTGGGTAAGTACATTAGGCAGTTACGCTTGCTATGAAATTTAAATGTCAGGTCTGAACTACTATGCTTAGTATGTACTTGTACAAGTACGCGGGGACTTACGAGGTTAAAAGGTCCAGAATTTTGTGGTCGTGAACGAAGGTCCAAGTTAGGACTATAAATCGCGGTTTCGTTTCATTACGGGACTATTCCTCACGTGCCCATCGCTGCACAACTCCATTTCATTAGGCTCCGGAGGACATAGTCGGGTTTTAGTAGGTAGGTCAGTTTTTCTGGCAGGATCCACAAAAAAGTAAAGCATTCCCGACGGGAAAAAGTTATCACTTTGTGGTAAGAAAGATGGTTGTCACCGGCTGGATTAAAAAGCAAGAGAACATGACGTTTTTGGCGTTCATCATCATCATCATCATTATTCAGCCACAGAAGGTCCACTGCAGAACATAGGCCTCCCCCAATGACTTCCATATCGCACGGTTTGTGGCGTTATTTGTCAGTAACTTAGGCAGAATTGTTGCAGTTAGGTTTTAGTGCCAGTCAATTTCTAAATCAAACATCCACGAGTATTTTAAGCTATCGGCCATGTCCTACATAATATAATACAACCTGAATGTATTCCGGTCGCAAGGTCGCCGCCGCGTTTATGGGAGCGACGTGCTAATGTACTTCCGCCGCAACTATTGTGGCCAGTAACATGGCGAATACAACACTATATCAAATGATTGATTGCGTTTAGCACTGCTTAATGTGATGGGTATGATAATTTGGTCGGAGTAGGAAATATTGTACCATGATAGCAAAGAATTAGGAGTTTTGTGGTATAAAATGGAGTGGAGTTGGATAATAAGGCCCAGCAGAAACTAGAGAGGCATCCCAGCAGTAAGCTAAGTTTTTTTGTATAAGCTACTAAGTATAGGCGTTGGACATGTCTCAATCGAATCGACGGCTTCTTAGGCTGCGTTTCCACCAGAGATGTACGAGGATACGTAGCGAGGGATGTGTTTGTAAAGAACCAATCAACCAATGCTTCACTTACCTCGTCTCGGTAAAGGAATGCTACGCATCCTCGCACATCTCTGGTGGAAATGCAGCCTTAATCTAGACTGAACCTGCCCAGTCCAGATTAAGACAGTCTACTCCAGCTCTAACAAATGATCTACGGTGACGTGAACTAACAAGGACTGAAGAATGATGGTAAAGTTTATGAAGTACCTAATCTATGGTATAGTGTCCTTCATGACGACTTTCTGTGCGAATATAGTGCTTCAGTTTCCCCTGGCTTTCTTCCATTGTTGTCGTCATATTCTCGCTTTCTTTTGCCATATCACATTTAGAGACGACATCTGTTGAACGACTTTGTTGCAGGGGAAGGTTGAGGGCACAAGAGAGCGCGGCAGGTCGCCCATGCGCTGGACCGATTAGGTCAAAACAGCAAACAATGGTTCACTCCACGAGTGTACAAGAAAGGCTGCTGCAGGAGGAATTGTAAATCTTACCACCAAACCAGGTGTGACGACCACGACCACTCTGCCAAGAGTGTAGCAACGAAGAAGAAGAAAGATATACTAGTGTCAGCTCACCGTTGTACGCAGCGTGCGTGGACATGGGCATGCGGGTGCGCGTGCGCGGAGTCCCAGTCGCGGTACACGCGCGCCTCGCTCCGTGCGCTGGTTACGGTTATGGTTAAGGCTAAGTTGTGGACTGACTGACGTGCGCTAAGGTTACGGTTAAGTTGTGGCCTGACGCGGAGCCCCAGTCGCGGTACACGCGCGCCTCGCCCCGTGCGCTGGTTACGGTTATGGTTACGGTTAAGGTGTGACTGACCGTTGTAGGCGGCGTGCGTGGACATGGGCATGCGCGCGCAGGCGGGCTCGCTACCTGTGCGCTAAGGTTACGGTTACGGTTACGGTTACGGTGTGACTGACCGTTGTAGGCGGCGTGCGTGGACATGGGCATCCGCGCGCAGGCGGGCGGGTGCGCGTGCGCGGAGCCCCAGTCGCGGTACACGCGCGCCTCGCTCCGTGCGCTGGTTACGGTTACGGTTACGGTTACGGTGTGACTGACCGTTGTAGGCGGCGTGCGTGGACATGGGCATCCGCGCGCAGGCGGGCGGGTGCGCGTGCGCGGAGCCCCAGTCGCGGTACACGCGCGCCTCGCTCCGTGCGCTGGTTACGGTTATGGTTACGGTTACGGTGTGACTGACCGTTGTAGGCGGCGTGCGTGGACATGGGCATCCGCGCGCAGGCGGGCTCGCTCCCTGTGCGCTGGTTACGGTTATGGTTACGGTTACGGTGTGACTGACCGTTGTAGGCGGCGTGCGTGGACATGGGCATCCGCGCGCAGGCGGGCTCGCTCCCTGTGCGCTGGTTACGGTTATGGTTACGGTTACGGTGTGACTGACCGTTGTAGGCGGCGTGCGTGGACATGGGCATCCGCGCGCAGGCGGGCTCGCTCCCTGTGCGCTGGTTACGGTTATGGTTACGGTTACGGTGTGACTGACCGTTGTAGGCGGCGTGCGTGGACATGGGCATCCGCGCGCAGGCGGGCGGGTGCGCGTGCGCGGAGCCCCAGTCGCGGTACACGCGCGCCTCGCTCTCCGTGCGCCACTCGCTCAGCTCCACGCAGCGGATCTGGGGACCAAAAGCTCTTATTAGAGATACTAGAACCGGCCATTGACTCGTCGCTTTGAGGTTTGCGACAATTCCCACCACAGCTTGACCGCCAATAAAAACCCAACCAGTGAAGGTCAAGTTCGTCCCGGGGGAAAGTTAAAGTGTCATTAGACCCCGCAACGAAATCAATCGCCTTTGCTATGGAGGAAAGCCGATCCTTAACTTTGAACTTCTCGTTCTTCTGATCTTTTGAGGTTCTCCGCTTTGGTAGAGACCGGACTTACGATGCTGCGCAAACGCAGACATTTTTTGTGTCCAGTTGCTTCCACTTAGAATCATTACAACGACTATTTGATGGTGTTCAGTTTCAGTAATAAAAAGTGTCAACGTTGCGCAGTTTATTATTACGTTATTCCGCCAAATCCTAGGTAGATAGGTAGATATTTTATCTGTGCAATAAAGTTTAAATAAATAAATACTTTTCTGTCGATTTCTGTCAAATGGATTTTGAATTACATGTTTTAGGCACGTTTCTAGTGCTCTAGTGGCTCTCCTAGAGCCTAAGTAAGGTATAAAAAATTATATTGTCAGGGTCCGCCTAGAAAATGACAATTCGACAAATAAATGATTACTGCTTGCATTGACGATGCTCAATATAAACTTCTTCAACTCACCGGCGTAGTGCTTTTGCTCCTGCCGCTGATCTCCGAGGACGCGTTGCTGTGTCCCTGCCTCCTCTCTCGCGGCCGCTCCAGCGCCGGAGAGTCCCGGCACGAGCCGTCGGGCTCATCCCTCGTCTGTAACCAAGGAAACAGTTCACTTTATGTTGGATTTTTAGTGCCTACAGACACCAGCATAATATGAGACTATCGTTCGTTCGTTTCAGCCGAATGGACAAAGGCCTCTTCCAAGGATTTCTACGACGACCGGTCCTGCGCCCAAAGGTCACCCAAAGGTCGATGGAGCGTACTATACTCGGAGTTTCCATGCGTGATCGAAGCAGAAATGAGGAGATCCGCAGGAGAACCAAAGTAACTGACATAGCCCGCAGAATCGCTAAAATCGTGGCAGTGGGCGGGCACAAAGCTTGCAGAGCTGATGGCCGTTGGGACAGAAAAATTCTCGAATGGCAACCACGAGCCGGAAGACGTAGTTTGGGTAGGCTCCCCACTAGGTGGACCAACGAACTGGTGAAGGTCGCGCGAGGTGCCTGGATGCGGGCGGCGCAAGACCGGTCGTTGTGTCTGTTGCAAAAGATGCTTTAAGTTTAGGTTTATATGCTGTAATCGGCACAAGGTTAAGGTACAAGACCGTCATTATACGAAAATGTGTTTTTTAGAGAACAAAACTGGAAAAAGTACAGTTTTGTTTAGTGACAATCTTCTAGTGAAAATGATCGGTAAAGTTGTGACGGGCATGGGTTCACAAATAAAAGTTCATAAATATTAAGCCTCAAACAATAACACTACCTATGCCTAATTAAATATCGATTCATAAGGTAAACGGCTACTAGTTCGTGATAGTACGTAAGTTCGTAAGTTTTTTTTCTAGCTCAAATAATAAGCAAATGGAATATTATTTATAAAAATTCTTCATCACTACAAAAACTCTATTCTTTAAGCTATCTAAAAAACCAAGTACCAACATTGTGGCGCCAAAAATGAGAGCAATACGAAGCTTCAAACTCTCAGAGAGCCAAAAACAGCCGTGCGGCGTGAAAAGGTTGCTCTCACCGTAAGGTTAGCACTCCAACTTCTTAAGCTTATAGAAAGGCGAAGGAACGTCCATTTGAATAAAACTTATAAAAGTGGTTTCATCTGTTCCTTGACAATTGATTTGGCTTAGAAAAAAGTTATAAGAAAACGTAGAATTCCTTTAAAATTGCCATTAATTGATTCACGAAATAGCGTACATATTATTTTTCGGGTGTCCCCTATTTCGTAACACTACCGAATCAAGGATATTATGGATAACATTTTGATGCTTGGTTTTTAAATAATTATTTATGATAATTTAAATGTAAGTTATGAAACAAATAATGCAATTATTTAAGTTTCTCATGACCTAAATTCGGTATATGTTTCGTTCACTAGAATTTATATGACACGAGTTTGAAGTTCACATAAATGGCAAATTTTAAGATAAATTAGCATAAGTACTACCAACGTAATTTTGGTTTTAATTCGATTTGTTTTATTTATATTTGTTATTTGTATTGTATATGAGATAGATAAAAGTTAATTGACACAATTTGACAATAATCCATGAATTTTACTTGGGGAATTTGGAATAATCAGTATCACGAAACAAGAAACCGTATTATTGTTACTTTTTTCCAAGTTCGTGATATAAAAATGTATAGTGTTAGGTACTTTTATGACACATACCATCAAAGAAATCGACATATTTTTTAGTTTTTTTTAATACTTACCTACCTACGAAATTAATTAATTAGGTACTTACTTTTTATTATGAGTCATTGGCGTATCTGGGGTTATTTTCAGGGGGGGGGGGGGGGCTACCCTCACTTGAAACAGCTCCAGGAGTGGGATTAGGGGGAGGGGGAGTTAGCCCCCCCCACATTTCTAATGGCTTGTATAAATATTTTCACATACTTATCGTCAGAAATAACAAATCAAAATTTTATGGGTACTAAGGGGGGGGGGGGGGGGTAAGTCCTCCCCACATTTCTAATGGTTATATAAATATTTTCACATATTGTTAGAATTAACAAATCAAAATTTTATATGTAGGTACGTACCTAGCTAGACTCACATTATTTCTCATAAATATTTCAGGTAAGTATTATCGTCAATTTCACACAATTCATTTATTCTAAATATACATTATCGTTTTTAAATATATTAAACCCTTATTCATTATTAAAATATCCTAACTCGATGTCTAAAACCGTATCCCGAAATAGGGGACATGAGTTCACGAACTTAGAAACAGAGCAAAATTTTATCACGAAACAGGATCCAAACAAGAGGTCCGCAGAACAATTAATATTAAAAATAGTTCAAACTGTATAACTATAATTTATGTATTAAGTTACTGTCAAAAGACCAAAGTTTAGCATACAAAAGGTTTCATACTGATATCATGCTTGGTTATTTTTAAATAAAATGTTAAAGTCGTAAGAGCCTTAATATACCGAAGTAGGGGGCACTTACCTTACTCATTGGATTATACCTACTTCAATTGACCTGTCAAGCAATTGGGTTTTAGTATCAATATATCGTGGATCGTACCTCTTTTAATTTATTAGAGGAATGCTATAAATTCTAACTCCGAATACCCTTCGTCACTACCGAAGTGCGTTAACGAACGCGTGGGCACGCGCCGTACTTTAGTATTTATGTCAACATTAACATAAACAAATAATACAATATTAACAGGCTACGTCATGGCCTTCCAATGACGCTTGAGGTGCATGTAGGTTATGTAATCACAAGCAAGGCTGAGGCGAATGATCTAAATCATCTAACGGCCGAATACTGAAACACTACTCAAATCTGTCACTCAGCTGACGGGCTCCTAAATTTAAGTATCCTTCAATTTTAAATGGTATTCTCAAACGCCACTTAACGGATTTGAAGCCGTGATCAGCTAAGCAGCTCTCAAATGTTTACCTACTGGCAACATTTACCAAAAAAAGTATGTTTTCATTTACACAAATGATAACTTTACGTTTTTTATCCATTACACGCAGCATCGTTTGGTTATGTATTGTCTTTTATGGAAATATACTCAATCAACTTAACAAAGAACAGTTTATTTTTAGTTTCTATTATGTATAAATCTCGTTTTATCATATAAAAAATAATGCTTGCATTTTTATTTAATTAAAAAAATAATTTTAAAGGTGATACTTTTTATTGTTGAAATCTATTAAGTGGCGATCGTGGACCGAAACGTATAGATGACCCACGCTGAACTGTCCCACCAAACGCTACCATCGTTCAACTATATGGTTTCCAACATGGCAAAAATCGGAACCAGCGATCCGGTATTGACGGTGGCGCCCCACTGTCAATGTCATCGATAGGACAGTCCAGTATTTTGGAACTATAACCACAATTGACATTTATCATTGTTGACAGAGTATCAAATTGACAAATCAACAACTTTTGGAAATGCTGCTATGCGATGTCCCCATAGTTATTCCTCAGAAATAGGCATGTTTATGTAAAGCGATTTCATAGCAGCTATTTTGGTTGTTACTTTGTGCACTAGTACGATGCACAGTTGGCTGTTCGATGTGGAAGATATCACCTAGTACACGTCCATAACTTCCCGTTGCGTAGAACAGTAGGGTTATAATAAGTATTTGGTCCACTGGTTGTATGGCATTTGGTGAGGGGTTTCAATGAGCTTCCAAATTATGAATCCAGAAACAACACCGTTTCTTTAGAGACGCGGAACCTCGCTCGGAATTGCATGTCATTATAATAATATTTTTCAATACCGTTCAGCCTTATTGCGTTCCTGCGATTAGATCTAGGTATTTCCTCGAGGCTCGAAAGAAATGATAACGATGACACACATTATTTACCACTATTTAGGTCGATTTAGGTATAAGAATAGGATTTAAGATACCGCGCAAGCACTCTCAAATTTAACAGCTGCTTAAGACGATTTGACAGTTGTTTGAGTAATGCTTAGCGTTGAATGGCGTTTCAGTATGCGAAAATTCATTTGAGTGGCGTTTGAGTGCAACTTAATTTGAGAGGTGCTTAAAAATTGAGAAATGCTCAGATATTGTTTTGAGTATGCGAAATGTAAGTTTAGGAGCTGCTTAACTATGTGAGAAGCCGTCAAATATTTAAATGGCGTTTCAGTATTCGGCCGTAAGTGATTATACGGCGATGTTAATTGAGTTGGCATTGGTGGAATGTTACACTGCAAGTGTAATGTTCTGGTATACTTATGTTACTTAATAATAATAAAGAAACGTATACATGGCGCCACTTCAAACAAAGTTAGTGGAACCATTTATTGAAGAATTTAGACGCCTAAAACCAAATTCCTGAAAACCTGAAAGTTAACATAAAACCAAATTTGTATGTTTCTTTGGAAGCACTTTGCTCAGCACATTTCAATTGAGTTGTCGTGTAGAATAAGAACCTTGAGGGTTCTTATTTTTATCTTAACAAACTCCTCTTTAGTCAAGTAGTTAGGGAATCTAATTTAGACAGTTCCTAAAAGTACATCAATTGATTGGTGATGGTGGTGTCTCTACCCAATTACAACTTCAACTTTTCTTGGTGCGCGGCACTGTGTGCGTGTGCTTGTAAATATTTACTGTTGTGTTAGTTATTATATTATACTCGTATCTTACTTTGGTGTGATGCGTGGTGGTGGGCATGCTGGCGGCGCCGCTGCTGACGAGTCGCAGCTGTTGCCGAATGTTGGCCTTCTCCCGCGCGCGCTTGCGTTGGAACTCCTCTTCCACTCTGAAATAATCACCGAGGATTCTGAGATTTCATTTTGGAAAAGTTGATAACTATGTAAGCTGCAAGGCTAAATTCTTCTTTAGCCTCTAGGAAATTAGGTAATTGACAGGAGGTGCTCTTGCAGTGGAGACTAAATGAGATTCTATTGATTATTTTTAATTTTTCAAGTAGAGACGACAGAACATGTCCTACATTTTTTAGCAAAATAGTTCGTATTATGCAGCAGCTCGACGTAACGTACATTAACAATGCGTTGTCAGCTTCTTCCGCACCGTAAAGCCTTGATCACACGTACCGAGCAAACGGGCGAGACAGTGCTCTCGGCCGAGTACTCGGTGTGTATGAACATTACGCCGAGTGCTCGGCCAAGCGCTCGGGTATGTGACTCGCTCACCCAACTGTCTCGACCGAGTAAACATTTTACTGTCTCGCCAGTTTACTCGGTACGTGTGATCAAGGCTTAAGCTGCTTGTCGCGCGGAGCGGTTGACGTGTGCATAGTCTATTCCTGGTATGCTCACCGTCTCATGGCATCCAGTTCAGTCCTGCGCTGTTGCTCCTTCAGGCCTCGTGGGGCACCTTCTCTGCTACAGCTGATCCGTGGGGCTTTTGACGAGCGTATTGTCTATTAAATAATATTCTTAGTTTGCTCACCGTCTCATGGCCTCCAGCTCGGTCCTGCGCTGCTGCTCCTTGAGGTCTGCCTCACGGGACAGCTTCTCCGCTAATTTTCTCCGCTCCAGCTGCCGCACCGTCGACTGGAACGTGAACCGCTTGCCGCGCGGAGCGTTTGACGTGCGCTGCGGAAGAAAGGTAACGGTCAAAATAATGTAAAGGCTACATTATCAATTCGATGGTTGATTGTGTGACAGTTGGGAATCGAAACCACCTTATAGCATACACCGAGCGTTTTACGTCAAAGGCTGAAGCAAGAAAATGAGGAAGACGTAGACAAACTTTTTAGGATAATTACCTACCCAACAGAAATCTTTAAAAATCTGTGTGGTTCCCACGTAACGCATTATAAACTTGCTTCGTCTATCAATCGCACACCTCTTCCCAACTTAACGACATTCTGGTGAGAAAAAAATCGGAAGTAAGCAACAATACGAATATTAACCTAAAAATACCCAGCAAGTGCAGCGCACATGAGTCATTGTACTTTAACGCGATTTCAATATGATGGCCGGACAAAGACGTGATATTCACACTTCACACAAAGGCCCCGCTGAGGTACAGCGGCGAAAGTAGACAATTGCATTAGGAATAAAGTTGGATACAGTAGTATCCCTCCAAAAGGAAAAAATATCGAAATATAGCTCTAGAGTCTAGAGCTATACTTATTTCGATATTTTTTCCTTAGAAGAAGAGAAAAAGAATTAAAGAAATTATGGTACATTGTCTAGAGTCTAGACAATGTACCATAATTTCTTCTTTCTGTCTTCACTTATGGGTCTAGAAGCGATCACTTCACTGCCGATGTCTACTTATTTGATTTGCAATGGTAAGGAGTGGGCACTGTTGCATCTCTTAACTTTTCTTTTCAGATGCTGTTAGTAGACCTACCGCACACCCAACTCCACTATCTTTTCAAGTCTTATTACTGCGGAAAATTGTGTTAAGTTATTTTAGATGCGAATAAGTTTGTGGTTAGGCAGGTAGGTTCTCCTTTGTGCTACAACGCGCTATTTTGCTGGAAACCGGTCAGCGGATTTGGAGCGTGCGAACCAGATCTGTGATAAAACTAATTCGATTCGTGGACTGAAATGCTTACTAGAAATAGTGCAATAGTGCTGTCGATTTGGGGCATGTTGCAAGGATTTGAGATGACAGGACCATGGGGATTTGCATGCTGTTAATGGCTGCACGATTTAACTTAGCGCGAAACGGCGCATTAATCATGGTTCTGAAATTGTATAGGTGACATAAATGGAGGAAATACCTATTTTAGAGTCGTATTGTTAGAATACTGTGCTAAAAATAAGCGCTTTAAGGTAAGGAGTAAATTACGCGCTATTATAACTGGTTTTTTGTGCGACTCTCTTCTGACTTCATCAAATTGATGTGTGTAGCGAAGCAAAGGTATCCAAATCTTGATCAGACAATAGCCTTGACTAGTGCCTGCTTAAAAATACTATAAACAACAACACGCCATAAACATATCAACAGTTTTATCAAAATAAAGCATATTATGGTTTATAACATTTTGTGAGGAAGCCAGTGCGATAACGCGAGGATGTTATGGCTTGTCCACGATTACGATCTGCATCCTCTG
Source organism: Ostrinia nubilalis (assembly GCF_963855985.1). Taxonomy (NCBI): domain Eukaryota; kingdom Metazoa; phylum Arthropoda; class Insecta; order Lepidoptera; family Crambidae; genus Ostrinia; species Ostrinia nubilalis. The sequence goes on along the minus strand of NC_087088.1, from coordinate 1,338,981 downwards.
CATCCTCTTTTGCAAGCGACCTCTGACAGCGTTTCGGCTGAGTAACCTATTCGACGCACCGAGATATTAAAATGTTTGTTTACATCCTAAGATAAGAACGTAGCATAGTGGAAGCAGCACTTTGGCAGGAAGAAAATGATCAAAGTCATGAAATCCCCAAGCTCTCACATATTATGACTGCGTAACAAAACAATTGATTTGTCTAAATTTGTGTTTCGATTCGCGTGGTTTGAAGGGATAATAACGACATCTTAGGTCAGAAATAAGAAGTGGCACTAAGACCATTCTAACTTCTTATAAAAATTGGTTAAATCACAACCCTTTTACTGTAAAAGTTACCGACACGCACGTTGACTGTGAAATTGTATTTTCATACCTATAGTATTTTGAAGTTTATGGGAAATCCATATGAAAGTTAGACAAACAGGTTTTATAAAAGCGTGAACATTAAAAACAGTGTTGATCCGATTACAATCAGATATCACTTATCAGGACGATTACATGTATAATGGGCATTAATTGTTAATGAAACGGGCTCGAAGCAGATGGCCTCAAACGATATGTAAATAGTAAATCAATTAAAATGCATGCCGATCATGTTAGCTTTCAACACAAAACAAAGCCTGTGAGACGTGGCCCTAGTTTTGTATGGTTTTAGCCAACATTCTGCTGTTTGACAAACACTGTAATATTTGGTTTGGTTTGGAAATGCGATGCGTTTGCGCAGGTTGCGTATCAACATAGGAATTTGAGAGCTTGGCACCTACTTGAATCTTGGGAGTTTTTTTCCATTCCCGTCTTTCTTAATAACCCATCTTAGCACAGTATAAGAGTTCGTGCCCTGAGTAGTGGAGCGGTAGATACATGCAATTTTAAGTCCACCCTTACACATATTACGTGCATTTAAGTAAAATAAAATGAAGAGTAAGTAATATGCTTATGCATACTCTTTAAACACTAGGTATTATACCACCACATAAAATATGTGCTGTACTGAGTAAACTGGATATCTTTGTGTCGTATTCTGTAAACAGTTCATGAATTTTCAACGACTTATTTGTTTGAAAACAACACAAGCCAGCCAGCCTTGAATATGTTGGGAAATAAAGGTTCGTTGTAAATATTTGTCGTATTAAATCGACCTGTTTTGGATGTATTTTAGTTATTTTCTTTAGTCCTTTTAAGGGCATTAAGACGTTACCTGTTTATTAAGTAGGGCCTTTTTAAAATAAATAAATGTCAGATTTAATAATTGATTTATCTTTTGTTTATAATGTGTTGTGTGCCTTAGCGAAGCAATCTTCATAATAAGTGTCCACAAGAAAATGTTTATTGTCCGTCAGTATAAAACTAAGTAGGAAATATTCTTTTGAAGTCAAATTGGTGTCGTCTGATAAAGGCATAAAAACGTTGGAAATTCTCACAGAAATACCATCAACGCTGACAATGATGAGGAATGCCATACGATTTGGATCTTAAAAGCACGATAAGTACGTGTACCTGCTGTATTCAAAAGAAAAATATCGCGCAGAACTTAAAAAACACAGGGCGTAGTGCTGGTAAAATAGTAAACATTGATTTTAGCCGTATTATGAAAATTCCTCTCGGAAAATGTATGATTTCCCCTGAGTAAAAACGTTTCGTTTGTGTATGTAAATTAGAATAATTCAAAGTGTAAGAGTCAAGCACTTTAACATACTGAAACGGCAGTAACTGACTGATACAGTAACGGACTGTACATAAAGTAAACATCAGCAGTGTAGGTATTTTTCAGCAGTTGCTTGCCAGACAGTTGTCTGAAGAAATGAATAATAAAAAGCTTGATTTCAATGAAAAGTTTTCTCAACCTGTTACCATCCTGTGTGTCGTAAATTTATAAGGTTTTGAGTCAAGCTGGCAGCTCCGCACCAGGGACAAAGTACTCAGGTTCGAGTCTTGGCGTCACGTGCATCAAGATAGAGCACGCAAAATACATCTCGCTCGGCTTTATTAGCAAGCCGTGACGTTGCCGGGAATGCGATCTAATGACAAGGAACTGCGCATGTCCCATAATAAAGTTCTGATTTGCTGATAGTCACAGTAACTAAACAATAAAACAATTGAGTACCTACAACTGAAGTCATCAACGGAGTTTATTAGCTATCGTAAGGAAATGATCAAGGAAGAGTCAATTTTACGTTACAAGTATACAAATACGTAATCGTATACTCTATGGTTTATTAAAGTATAGAGTTAAAGAGTTTACGAGGAGGATCATTGATAGATTCACTCAATTAAATAAAATTTCGATTTAGAAGTCTTTTTCTACGAAAATGTGACGCAGTGATACTACTTTTTCCCGATTCTTTCTTACTATGTTAGGTTTAAAGAACATTTATTTCTCATTAAAAACATTACAGTCACTTACATGAGAAATTAACAAATTTTATGTAGGTTAGATAATCTACAAGTTGTCTAATAGCCAGAACAAGCAGATGTACTTCTGCGGGAACCCGTGTTCCCGTGCCATAAGGCAAAAATAATTGACGGAGATGGTGATCCGTGAAAATCTATCAAATCGATCTCAAATTGGTATTGCCATCACTACAAAATGGACAGTTACACGATTTATAAAGTGAACTGTCGCCTGTCGTCTACAGTTGCCGGCAAATCGCAGTGGACGTGCATTGTGAAAGTGGCACCGTAATATCATAACAATGCACTCGCCACCTGACTTCTATATGTAGACCCCACACAGTGTTACATATTGTTTGTTATTATGACATCAATTTATTTTGAAATAGTGCCTTTGTAGTTTTTCAACTAATTCACCCAGATAAGATACCTTCTGGGCATTTGTTATGGCATATGCAAAAAGAAGATAAACAAGTGCATTCATATGATCGCAAAACATTATAATTAGTTCTCAGTTAAATTGTAAACAAAAAATATGCGTCAGACCCATGACCGCCAAATGTTTTGAAGGGTCAAAAAATAGTAGGTTATTTTAAGGACTGGGTACGAAGAATACAAACAACTACGCAAGTTGATATTTTTAAAACCATAATTAAACCATATTTTGCACCGCCTACTAATATTATCTGTTTTGTCTAATTTTCTGGTTAGCTGGAAGAGTATGAAACATGGCATTAAGCTCGCCTGTTGTACCACTGTTTTTTATGTGTGCAATAAAGATTTTATATAAATAAATAAATAAATAAACATGAGACTGTGACCAAAGAACGTTACCGGCTTTTAGTGACAAACTGAACTAAACCTTAGTAGCAGATTTTATTGTATTCATTTTACTCTTGATCACGATCTCATAAAAAATATTATTTTTAAAACAATATCGTTTCAAAACGCATCATATCAAAATTAAATTTAATTCCAATGGCTCAAACAACACTGGTCGTGCCCCGCGCATCGCCCCGTGTCGCATGCGCTTGCGCAACCACATTAGCTTATAAACAAAGGCGATTTTTGTAATGCCACTTTGTGCCCCAATATTTTGCAAGCGGTCTTGATGTGACACACAATAGTAATCTAGGTTTATGAATTTGTTACATCTCCCAATAGCCATAATGCGTGAAATGATGATTATTACTTAGTCTGAGTATTTGTTATGAAAGATAGAATATATTTTTATTTTTGTGCTTTTTTCGCGCGATTATGTAAACAATACTGTAAAAGAACATTCGTGAAAATTTTAAGAAGAATCCCCATTAGGTTTTAACTTTAGAAACAACAACAAACTTTAGAAAACTACCTGTTTTTATTGCGTGATTGAATTACTAATGAATGGGTAGGTAAACAAGCTGACACACACTCAAATTAATGACACGGTAGGCTTAAAACGCAATTTAGTAAGAAAGGAAGGCTCATCTACAGATGATTGCTTACTTCCGAAGACTTGGGAAATCACTACAACTCATTGCATTTTCATGTCTTTACCAGAACTAGCAGATGAAGCAAACCATTGCGAAATCACCTTTTTTAATTTCCATAACTTTGGTATTGATTCACAGTTTACAAAGCAAACTGTTTTCCAATACTGCTGGCTCACCGTATCGAAAAGTATCTGTTCAAACAATTATTCCAAGTTGCGCATATGTGCGCCAGACACCTGTGCAAGCAGACTGTTTGCTTCTTTCCCAATGCTGTTCTGGGTCAAACGGGTAACGGACATTTTGACATTTTTGTACGAAATTATTGCCAGAAAAAGAATCAGTCACACAAAGAACAACTTGCTGTTATCCTGTCGACTTTTCTTAATGTATCATCGTCCTTGCATACTTGTCATAGAGCTAAAAGCTAAATTGGACAAACGTCTTCTTTGGAAAAAGCTCCAAACAGCTCAACACCACTTTAATGCTGTTTTATCATTCAAGTGCTGTTGGGCTGTTTGATAGACTCTAAATAATCGTACTTAGGCACAGCGTTTAGGTCAATCATATCAACAGCATGATCATAACACTTTTCGACTCTCGCTCGTCACTTCGACTGGCTACTTTGCGACTGACATAAAGACGTCAATTTTAATAATGATTTAGATAATCTTACAAATGAATAAGTGTTATAGGAAAATATTTGTGATAACTATAGTACTTAGGCAAATGTTTGGATATGGTGTCCTAGCTTCAATCGAATAGAGGGCACCCCGTGCCACTGGCACGTTTCTGTCATTGTGCTCCCATAAAGGAGCCCGTCCTTGTGCATTGTGCCATGATTGGATCGATGGCCAACTGTTATGGTGCCGATATAAACTGCTATACTAAGTACTACTAATTTCATGGATAGGATTGTTTTGTTTTCGATCAGTGACACATCGGTGGAGAATTGTTACGCATTAATTTTTATGGTGAAAATTGCAATACAATCGTCCATTATCATATAATAAGTGCTTAGAAAGAAAGAACAATTGTTACATTTTGAATTACTCAATTTGCATGAACTCTGGTATGCCAGACTCAGGCTACTCCAAAAGTAGGTACGTACCCACATTAAATCCTACTTAGGTATTTGATGTAGGTCCAGTCGATCAGACTTGATTGATTGATTTTATCATGGTGATTGAATCAGAAACGTATCGCTGTCTTTCTGCGAACTGACCCTTTTCAGTTGAATTTGATTTTATCTTGGTATAAATATCATTAAATGTATGGGATTTTTTTAAAGAGACACAAAAAGGTGTCTTTTTCCGGTAAATTTGTGATCTCGACTAGAGATTGCAACCCGGTATGTTGCTCAACTCGGCCGGGCCCGGTTGCATTCGTCGCCAACCCGGCTGGGCCCGGCGGACCCGGCCGGGTTGTGTGTTACCGATGAAAACATTAAAGTATTTTATAAAAATTTTCTATACGTGTTCCTTTTAATCTCCCGCAACTTTAAGGCTATCCTATGAATAAAAACAAGTTAAAATGTCTTAAAAACATGTGTTCCTAATCGCATATTTTCGAAGATATCATCAATCTTATTATTAATTTGTTCCAAAATTGACACCCAGTTCTTTCATGCAGTCTTTAATTACATAATTCATTGATAAGTTATTTATCTTTATTAAAGTTATGTAAATAATTTATTTGTTTAAGTAAAAATACATGGTTTTACATGGTTATTTAACTATTGTGAATTATTTTATGCGTTCAAGGTAGAATCAAAGACGGCGCATGATTGGGAAAGTCGATCCCGCGTAACGGAATATGGTGAGGCAGAAGAGAGCTTAGGGAATTATTTTTATAAGAAAAAATGTCGAATTGAACAACAATTTTAATGCCATTCGATTTTTTGAAGGGTCTTAATACCCTAGGGTTACAGGATATTGTCAGGAGCACGTTATATATGAATGGAAAAAGACAGTGACTCAATACTCAAGTCATGAAATTACACTTAATACAGAATTGATTACTTTTCATGAACGGAAAAGTAACATTAGTATTAGTAATTATTTCTTTTTTATAAGTTCATACAAATAACGCAGCTTAAAGTACTAAACGCGTCATAACAACTTTGGTAGATTTGGTATAAACAAGACAAATTGTTTCACCTACCGGGTCCGGCGACCGGGCCCGGTCCCGGCCGGGTTGCAATCTCTAATCTCGACGTGCTACGAAATATACTGTCTAAAATAATTACTAATAATGAGAAATAAAGTAGATTGTTTAATTCTATATTTTATTTTATTTCATGGACATGTATTAATTTAATGCCAATAATTATAACAGATACTTCGTTACTGTTTTCCTCTCAACAACAAGGTCATGTAGAGCATAGAACACGTCAGTTTTCGAGGTTGATTATTTTATTGGCTCTAAATAATAGGACAAAAGGACAAAGCTATTGTTTATTCGTTACAATAAAAATTCTTACGCACAGCTTTTAAATTTAGCCTTTATTAATGGACGTTGTCTTTCAAAAGTTTTGCTAGTTTTTAACTGATTGTTTACGAATTGTTGGGTCAAATTGTAGATTCTACAACAAAATTGCAGTGCTGGGAACGAAAAGTGCACGTAGTCCTGTGAACTATGTCACTACCTAATCGAGTTCCAACTAAAATAGTGGAGAACTTATCTCCTAAGAGAACCTCCTCATTTTTGAAGTCGGTTAAAGAGCGAACCACACGTTCAATATTAATTAAGTATAATAATCTGTAAGTATAGATTCCTTTGTTATACAATTATCTATGTTAGTCACGGGTACGGCAGGTGTAAAAATTCGCACTTGACCTAGTGTGTAGTTGTAGCAACTTTACACGAACAGAATTCTAATTTGTCCAAAAACGGGCCTTGTTGAAGTTATTTTACCAGTAGTATAGGCAAAGTATAGATATTTTTTAAACAAATAGAGTCGAACAACATTGATGACGAACTGTCCATGTACGAGTATCTGGTTATTTGATTTACAAGACAAATTATTGAATTGTCAGTTCAATAACTTTGTGTCGATTTCTTTTAATCACATATCGAAGTAGGTAAGGCACTGATATTGACGCGAGCTTCAAAAATGTAAACCAAAGCATTACATAGGATATGTATTTTTGTCTCATCGTGATTGTTTCGTCTCTACCACTAATGTAATTTCATCTTTGTAGATTCATCACTGAGTATCCTTTGAATAATGTTTTTAAGAGACAAGAGGCAGAACAGACGGATCACGTAATGGTAAGTGATTACCGCCGCCCATAGACACCCGCAGCCCCGGGGGAGTTACAGGTGCGTTGCAGTACGCCCTCTGCTTGAAAGTACACAAGTGCTGTAAGTTTTTTGCAATTAGCCAAACAAGTACAACGACATATTAACAAAACATGTGTCTGTTAACTGGGTCGTTTCCTATTCGTTTGCGTCACGTAAACGCATAACGCCGATCGCTAATCGCTAGCGCACCGTTACTGCGCACGCAACGGAACGCGTCGTTATACGTCGAAGCAACGATAACGACGGTTCGTTAATTATGCCAGTGGGCCCGTACAAAACTTGAAAAGATATCATAATAATGTAAACAAACTCATCAATGCACAAATTGTATGTGCAATGATGATACACTAGATATTACTAAAACCCCTTGGAGATTTTAATTCGATGAACCCTTTTAATTGTGTAATTTTCAACGAACGTTGTAATTTTCAGGTATAGAGAAACGATCTTATTGCAATATCTAATACAGATGTCGTTCTATTAGTAATGTCCCAAAATATTGATTCACACTAAGTAAGTCATGGATTCATACAAAAACATAGCAATGAATCAATGTACGAGTATACGAATAGCTACCTAATAGATATTTTTGTGTTTTCCACATTCTAGAGCTTGTAAACATTTTCCCAAACAATATTCTAAGCCCTTACCATAAAAAAGTTGTTAACCGATCCCTAATGACAGCAATTAACACATTTGTCGCGGCGCACTCCCGCGCAGGCCGACTGCAGGCAAATTAAAACGCGCGGACTCGACTATTATTGCTAACTGTACTTTTGGTTAACTAACCTACATTGTTAAGTTCAAGCTTACGTTTTCTTTTAATAAATAAATTAGGTACATAATAAAATAACCAGATAGGTATTTTTACAAAAAACGCAAACTTAACTAAACAAAAAAATGTTCAAACTTGTTTTTTGGGAAAAATTTTGAAACAAGATGCTGTCTGAAAAAAATCATGACCTTTAAAAAATAAAACCCGCGTTACTTGTGAAAAAGATAAAGTGACTATCGATAAAGAAGATAAAATTAGAAAGAAGTTTCTCGCCGGCCAGGCGAGCGGCCAAGGAGTTTGGTCATCATTACATTTGCGACCTTTACCATTTTTATCAGGCCATCAACAAACAGAGTACTGTGCGTCAGGAATACGCAGTGTTTAAAAAATATCTGAGATCTAATTTCTCTCAAAAGTAGTTCCAAAATGTCGAAAGGGCTGCGCTTGGGCATACAAACTGCCTAATTTTCCAGATCTCATCACCTAGTTTGACATGCATTAATGCAACCTAATTAACAATTTTACGACATAACTAACAAATTTAAACTCCAGAATGTCGCATAAATCAGACGTGAACCGTTACATGTTTAGAAATTTTAGAACATTTATCTTTTGTACAATTTTATGTTGTAAGTTTGTAGCACGATCATAACTTAAGACATCACTTTAAGGGCCATGTACTCCTAAATTATGTAAATTCGGACGTGTAAAGTTAACTAAACGTGTTTCGTAGAATTTTTTGATGTCGCATTATCATTCTTAATTTAAACGTTTAGTTAATACTGATGGCGGTTATTTATACTCAAGTTACTGTTAAACTGTTCATTTGTTTTGATTATGATGAACACGTTTTTGTAAACTTGAATTTAATTATCCTTAACCATATCTTTTTAGTTTAAGTAGCTAGACTTCATAAACGAAACTTTGTAAACAGTAAGTATTGTGGAAAGATAGAGATAATATGTAGGTAGATACCTTAATCAGTCACAAGTATAAATCTAACCATAGATCTAAGTATAGACCCTCGTATTGGTATTACGTAATTTAAGTTCAACAACAGCAAGGATGACGGAATCTCAGCACGTGCGTTTAAGCCGAGTGATATAGGATATTGACAAATAATTTCTGTCTACTTGGTAGTAAATATTTTGCTTTAGGTTATACCATTTTTAAACAAGGTAAATGTAACTTATAGAGTAGCCTAGCCTTAGTACCACTATTCAATTGCACATTACGAGTGATTAAAGTCACAAATTGACCCTTTATTGAATACCATAAATCTTGTTAGAAGTTATTGCTTCTTCTTAATATCATTTACTATTATAAGTATAAGCTGATCGTTTGTTTATGTAGTTGTTATGTAATTTACGCCATCATCGTGTCTTCCTAATTGATTTTAACAACGCAATAAGATTCCATGGAAAAATACAATTATGTACGAGTAGCTTGGTATTAAGCAAAATAAGAAATAATATAATATTTGTGTTTGTCTTTATACTTATGCCTAAAGCAAATAACTCTAGAATCTAATATTTTCACTAATACTTTTATTCTTTCGTTAGAAATGCTTTTCTAAATTCATTCTTCCCCTCTCCTAAAATGATGTGCCCAACAGGGTCCATAATTGTGTCGAAAATAATACTATACCACCTCAATAACATTATGGATGCAAAAAATAATTGAGTATTAATCACCCATGGTTAATTGTGAGAAATTACTATAAAGATTTTCCCATTTTTCAAAAGTAGAGCTTAATGAAATCAAAGGTTTAGTAAACTAAACTAATACTAGTATAAGTTACTAATTGTTTTTAATTTAAGCATCCACACGACAATGCGTCAGTGAGCGTAATCAGGCGGAACCACAGGTATTATTAATTACAATATTTATGTTAATGCACTCACTAGATGCGGGTCGTCTCCAAGGCCGCCCGCCTAATGAAGGCTCATTCTAATTACAATAAAATAAAGTAACCATCTGATGTCAATAGCCACGGAAAACCATTAAAAATAGGCATTAGAAACTGATTGCAATAAAGTGAAAAGTAACATTAAAGTTTTCTATGAAAATAATAGTCTCGGCGATTTATTAACAAACTGTTTTTCTCAGCATTGATATTTACTTTAAATAGGTAAAGGTTAATAATATAATTAATCCTGCTCGTCTACGTGTTGGATTTGGTGAATAACTAAATACAAAAGTTTACATAGTTTGCAGATGTTACAACAGATAAACAAGGAAAACTCTGTACATACAGGTTAGTTTAAAGTAAGTAGGTAATAAATACATACCTAAGTATTTTTTCAACAAGTAGGTAGTTATGACAATTTGATTGGTGGTGTCAAGTACCATAACGTTATTAGGATTTTTAAGCATAAATCAAACAAGTCTGCCACCAAGTCGCAGTTGAGAAAAATAGTTGATCTTACCACAACTTATTTCTAGCGTCAAATGACTTTCATAAATATCGCTTAAATATGAATAGGGGGAAAAACTAAACTTTTTATTCGGCAAAACCGGGTCATAGTGGAATAACACCAAACCTGCTATTACCGATATATCACATGCGATGAGCCTGGTGACATCATGCGCAGGCGCAAGGCCGCCGGGTGTCATCTTTATTAACAGATAGGTAATTATTAATTATTTTGCATTAAGTTAAATCAGTACTATTAATGGAGTAGGTACTTATACAGGCAACTGGTGCTTGCAAATAGTCCCAGAGTCGATTATAAGTGGTGTCAATTAAGAAATCTATATGCGGATGACATAGCCTTTGGGGTTTCACATATTTATTTGTCAATATTTACAGTAAACATACACGTACATTATCTATCACACACCCAGTTAGGAACCTATGAGGGAATTGCAAATACAATTTTATAACAAATTATCGATTTAAAAGTAACTGATTGAATACTTTAAGGTTTAATTAGTTGGTAATTTGATTTTTGAAATGCATTTTGCTATTCCATGCAAGACAGTGAAATATCAAACACAGGATCAGGACAAGTGTCTTTTTTCACTTCTACGAGAAATCTAGATTTGAAACCGATCTCTACAAGTAATGCACAAGTAAAAGTGCTCTCACTTTGCTTTCGTTATGTTAATCGCATAATTTGTATTCACAAACAAAAGCTTACGCTGCGCGCGCGCACCCGGGTGTAACCACTAGTTTTATTGCTCGCCTCGCTCATTAAGTGCAGCAATTAGCTTTACGAATTGTGCTGAGATTCATGTAAATTAAGAAATAGGTGATATGTAATACTGATGTGTTGGAAGGTAGGGTTATAAATAGAGTTTTATTTCAAAGTAGTTACTTCATCAGATCATTTGGGCTCCACTGCAAGAACACGACCATCTCCAATTTACCAGAGTCAAATGGAGGATTTGGCTTTTACTCCCTGGCTTGAGGAGGTCTTATGTTCGCATATTTCCCCCTTATAGAAACATTGTTTGTCAGGTAGGCACTGCAGTGGCGGATTTACAGTTTGCCGCCCGTAGGCTAGGGTGGGGTTGGATCTTTATTTAACTTTTCAACCGACTTCAAAAAAGGAGGAGGTTCTCAATTCGACCCGTATGTTTTTTTTTTTTTTCTATGTTTGTTACGCGATAACTCCGCCAATTATGAACCGATTTGAACAAATCTTTTTTCGGCGTATAGGTAATACCTCAAGGGTGGTCCCATTTAAATTTAATAATAGAAAAAACAACCCCCAAGTGTGGAAAATTGGGGATGAACTTTTTTATACGCAATATCTCCGCCGATTATAAATCAATTTGAACGATTATTTTTTTGTTGAATAGGTATTATCAAAAGGGTGGTTTCATGCGAATTTGAAGAAAATATTTCACCCCCAAGGGTGGAAAATTGGGGATGAACTTTTTTATACGCAATATTTTTAATTTTTAGTTTTTTTTTGTGTTCACGCATTTGAAGTCGGTTTTATTTTTTTAAAAAGTTAATTATATCTTCTGAAATCGTGTAAGCGTCATCTGAAATCTGCCACCCCAAGGCCGCGGCCTATACGGCCTATTGACAGATCCAGGACTGAGGCACTGCCTTGCCAAAATTCCTGTATCTACCTACTACACTGCACGCTCCTACATAGAAGGTAGAATCCACATAAACACAGTAAATAATATTCAATTGAGAGTTTTAGCGGAGATGTGAGGAAATTATAAATTGGTCGCTAACTGGACAACAGACATTCAAAAAAACTTCATAACAAGTTCTGTGATGTCGCTAGAGATTGTTTTAAATGTCTAGGAGTTACGAAACGCATTTTATACGGATGTAATAATTTTGAATAATGGGTAATTTTCAAATGATTCAATAAATGAGCATAAAATAAAGAGGATATAAAAATCAATAAATCTAAATAAATGTCTTGTTTTAAAATTACATAGCATGGTGATTAGATAAGAATAGTACCTATACATACTTAAATAAAATTGACACATGTATAAAAATACCGTTTAAACATTTTTCACAAATTCATAACTCAAGGCATAAATTGTTTGTGGTTGTCTCTCGCGGGATTCAAATCCGCAACTTTAGCTGACATAATCTGATCAGTAGGTTTTAAGACTGACTTGTACCAGTACTGTACCACCTTAATTATGACCGTAACTATGTATATGTTTGACAGGTTATTGAAGTCAAAGTAAGATGGTGTAATGTAACCCAACCTAAATCACACAAAAATCTTACATAAACTAGACGTCACATAACCAGGAAAAAATTGTGTTAGGATTTTTATTTCATTCAATTAATATCGCGACGTTTGTCTGAAATTTGGAAACAATGGATAATAACGCCGTCTGCGAAATTTTAAAAGCGAGTTAATTACACTTTGATTGCACCCACATACAGACGGATTAGTATTAGATAATAATGAGCACACATTTACATAATCAGCTAATTAATTCTCGTGGTTTAATCTCTGACGGAGTATCGTGGAAGTAAAGGTTTTTCGTAATAATTTAAATTTAAACTCAGCTCTACTATGTAAAAATCTGTTTGTTTTACCTACTGTACTTGTATCAGTAAAATATCTCCCATTGGAAGGCAACAATTTAATTTATTAAACACATTATTTTAATTAAGAATAGTTTCGTTTTAGTATTTTTTATAAAAAAAAAAGATGCTTTGTATAATTTTGTTTTCAATAACTTTTGAGGAAAATCCAAATGGAATGTCACTGTAAGTAGGTATAAGTATTGTTATAAGTAAGTAAGAAACGATAGTATAGGTGCCTTCAATTAACTTAAAAAAATTAGACACATTAATTATTATCTATAACGAAGCTAATAATAAACTGGATACATACTTGAAAACATCATCATGTATGCTTAATTTGTCACAAAAAAGCCATCCAAGTGGCTATTTTGAATCATCTAAATGATTTCGCACCAAAAAACAGTCATCTCAAATGATTAAGATGGACACTAGGAGTATAATCATCAACAAAAACTCAACAATCTTCGTAAATTTAAACAAGGCGATTTAATCATAAACACGAATATAATAGTAATTACGCAAATAACTTGTGTTTTGTATTCGTGAATTAGCGATTTAAGTGTTGTTTTTAAATTACTTTTCAATTACAAAATTACTGTAGTATACGAGTTTGCTTGCAATACGTTTAAACAAGTGACATAAATATTTAAATACTGAAAGATATTTAAAGTTAAGTAATTATTGTTACTGCAAAATATTTTTTCAATTATTTTAAAAAATTACAAAAAAAACGCAAACTGATAGTTTTAGATTTAAAATAAAATGGACTTACGATATCTGCTTCCGAAACACACCAAACAATTCAACAAATAAAAAGTAACTGAACGAAAATGGTCCGTAGCAATTCGTAGCGTGTAGCGAAAACTCCCGCGCGCTGCACACGTATAGCGACGTATAGTGCGCGGACGCAGCTACGCGACACGTGCGCCCCCCTCCACTCGCTTTAAAGATGGATGGAGTAGGCTTACTACGTACTAAAAGTACCTATATTCAACGAACACGAAATTTCTCTACAATTGAAAATTCATTGAAGTTTTTTTTTCAAGATGGACACCAAATGATGGTCTGTAGAAGCAAATGAAGGATTTGGCTTCTCCCTCATACTAGCCAAACGGTTTGGGAAGGCCTGATATACAATTTTTTTGTCCTTTAGTAGCCTCTTACGAATCTTACGATGTTCAAGGGAAGAGTGAGAGTTTGTTTCTATTAATGTTAATGCAATAAAATTAGGCGAATACGAGCTTTTGATCCATTATTTTTTAAAATCATTTCAGGCCTAAAATCTAAAATTACGTAACAAACGTAGGTAGTAACTTATTAGTAATCTGTGATTGAACTTTTGATATTATTTCACGAGATTAATACATCTGTCAATGTTTAAATTTTTCTGGGAAATAGTTCTACTGAATATTTGTCTTCTATAGGAAGGCGGAAAACGTAGTTCTTTACGAGGAAAACCATAGACAGTTTTTGTAGAATGTCTTTCCTTGGTCTCATTGCCGCTTGACGGTTGAATGGAAATGCTTGATGGACTGTGGTGAAATTGAAAATAATTAATTCAGTTATTTACTTATTTTAGCGCAGGTAAATTAAAAAAAAAATGTCAGTATCACAGATTGTCAACTTTTATCAAATTGAAGATCAAGAGAAATTTGTTACTGACGATGAAAATTCTGTTTTATAGGTTACCACCCGCGGCTTCGCCTGCGTGGAATTTAGTCTGTCACAGAAAAACTTTATCGCGCGGGTCCCTGTTTTAAAAATCAGGATAAAACTATCCTATGTCCTTTCCCGGGACTCAAACTATCTCTATGCCTAATTTCATCAAAATCGGTTCAGTGGTTTAAGCGTGAAAGCAAGACAGACAGAGTTACTTTCGCATTTATAATATAAGTATAGAAGTATAGATAGCACTTAACTGAGTCAGTGCTTGGGGTATAGGAGCGGCAGAGGTGTGACATTGACATATTATTATGACGTGACAGAACATACAAATCGGAAGAACATTTGAAGTCTCGTTGTCGTCTGACCCTTACAAAACACTCTCCCGTGCCTCCCTTTATCCCTCAGGCACTAAGTTAGGTGCTAGATCTAATAGTTCTTAGGTTTCTGGTCCAAAAAAAAAACACAATGACATCACTTTACTTTCCCAAACTCGTAATATTTTTGGGTTTGTGTATTTTTGTTGACGACACATAGTTGTGCGGCTCATGTTTATGTATGAGAACCAAAGGGCTCTAGAATGTTAATGTCCAAAACTTACTTTTAGGGTCATAAATTAAATATGTTGTAACTTTTGTAAAGTGCCTAATTGTGACGTTGCGACATGGGCTTATTAATACAACCTATCTGTGAGACTATGTAGGTACGTGACAAAGTTTTAAATGGGATTTACTAAAATTTGAAATAAGGGGAAAATTGCTATCAGATATTTGATGATAGGAGAGACGATAGAGCTTTTTTCCTCATAATATCTTCTGAAAACATTTAAAGTTTAATAAAATATCTTTAAAAGGACTTACGACTTACAAGTGCAGTTAGACAATTTTATAATTATTTTAAGCTTCATTAGGTAATGATGGTTACATTTAACAATATTGATGGCGGACATCGCACTTGGTGTTTTCTTTTACAATCTAAACTACAGGTGTTCTTTTTTGCAGAAGTCAATTCCGTCGATTGTGAATAAATCACTGTAATCGACAAAAAATCTAAAATGCCAGAAAATGCTAATTGTGATGACTTGACCCCTGACACTATTTTAATAGGTTAATTTTAAGTTACAAAAAGATTTTTGAAATTGTTTTATTTATTTTTTGTTTTATTACGTTTGCAGTGTGACGAATTTAGTTTGTTTTTAATTAGGTAGGTATCTGGGGTCTATCTTGTTTGTGTTTTATTGCTATATTGATTTTAGGCCACGATAGCCGAATGGTGAAGGCGTTGGACTGGCTAACTGGTGATCCGAGGAAGGCGGGTTCGAATCCCGCCGCCGCTTGACTATTGTGGTGCACGCACTCGTTACACAAGCATATTTAGCTTACTACGAGAGGTTAACGGGATTATTAGTAATTTTTATTTGCAAATTGCTAATATTCTTAAAAAAAATTAAATCAAACTGGTCGCTATCTTTTACACGTTCCGATAAAGCTTTTGAGGGATTGACTCTAGCAACTGGCGGATTTTGTGAACTCTTTGTTGTGACCATTATAAATCTTAATTTTAATATTTTTTTGCGGAGTTATTGACTTCAGAAACAGGATCAGGCAGACAAAGGGTGTTGGGCAAACAGAACTACTTATGCAAATGTGGTCGCCGCGCTGTTATGAGGTCGCTGCGCCGGCGCAGGTCCGCAAACAGATCATGTGAACTGGACATAACACGCTCAGGGTTGTCAAATTGCAATGAGTTTTCATTAAATTATATTTTCAATGAGTAATATCTTTGCTATTTTTTAAAGGACTACAGTATAGGAAGAGGTTCTTAATTCGTTGTCATAATACTTTTGTATGTTGGTTACTTCAAAGGAGACGATAGAAAAGTGTCGTCGACAAAATCAAATATCTATGTGTATTTTTGAAGAAGGGAAGATTTATCGCTTTTATTTGTTTTTAAATATCAACGTGTCCTTTGAAAAATGGTATCACTATCAGTCAAAAGTTATAGACTATATTTAGGTAGGTATATTTACGTACGGACTTTCACAAATATGTAGTTAAGTTTTAATATGTCTAAAGCAAAATCTAGTTTAGCCAACTGACAACCCTATTCCACCTAATGCTAGGATGACTAGTGGCATGTAAACGACATACAATCAAACCGTCGCGGAATACTAATACAGCATTCGAATGGATCGATGCTCGCGCGTAGATCGTGATCCATAGATCAATGTTTGGCCGTAAACGCCGTTAATCGATTGTAATGCCGAATAATTTCGAGGCTGTTTTTAAGGTATGTAGTATTTGGATTAGAACAATGCTAATATACTCAACATCAAATAAATCGCACCTTCCGCGACGCGAACTTTAAAGATTTTCTTCTGACACAATCATGGTGCCTCAACAATATTGGTGTTATTTGAAAGCCCAATAAATAAACTTAAAGAAAAACACATTTAATTTTTTTATAAACAATTAACAGGTACCATAAATGTGACTTGAAAAGAGCCCTCACTTGAGGCTCACCTCTGGGATCAATTAGACCAGTTTTTGGGGTTATAGAACCAAATAATGATCTTACGTGTCCTTTTTAACAGATGGATAGCGATTAATCCTAATTTAACAGTTTTATAGCCATAAAAGTTGGCTCAAGCGTAACTACCTATTTTTTGAAAAAGTGACTCTGGATCCTTCTAAAAACACATTTTTGGGATAAAAACCTTTCCTTTAATGAAATGAAGGTTAGAACTAGGCTTTCAAATGCAACCAATGTTGGTGGGAAGTGGGGATGCATACGTTTGAGAAGTGCTTGTTTCGGGAGGTGCGATTTATTTGATGCCGAGTGTATTATGATTGTAAAGTGGTTCAAAACGTTCGGTTCGGCCTCAATGTTAAATTAAGCATATACTCGTACGTCTATTTATATTTATACAACCGTTTGGCCTGTTGGTACATATCGTATCGGACTTCTTACAACGTCACTTGCTGTTGCGGGTTTGAATCTCGCTGGGAGCAATCTTGGTGTGATACGAGATTATAAATCGTTCATTAATAACAACGCAACAGTTACTTAAAGTAAGTATTAGAACTTCTAAAATTACAATGCACAAGCTCTACATTATACATGCCCATGTGCTGGGATGCTTGTAAAAAAAGAGATGGACTTTTCAGCATAATAACCATAATACAAACAAGTACCCAATTATTTTAATATAAATAACAGGTGCTAGGAGTCCAACTTATCTACAAGTTTATCAATGACTTGCGTAGTAGACGAGAAAAGGGTAAAAAATCTATTGTAATGAAATATTTTTGTTACAGTTATTAGATAACGTGTCATGCGGAAGGCAACCAAAACAAAATGAAATAAGAAGGACGTTCTGAAACGTTCTCTTTTGGCAAAGATATCAATCTAGCCGGCAGAGTACAGTCACACTTAAAAATCTGTTAAAAATAGTGTAAGGTCCATAAGGTACACTGGTCGTATAAATTACTACGCCTAAAACTAATTGAAAATTGAAGGATATTCTGACCATTGATAACTCAGGAGTTAGGTGTGTACTTAAATATAAGTACCCTTGCAACGGAGATTTTTCGGCCTGCTGTACACCTGATTGAAGTGTCGAATTATGGCGCAGGTGAAAACGAATTTTATCCGGAATCCTTACTCAGAACTGACTATTTTCACGTGATCAAACCGCAAGAATTATCGACGGGTCGACACTCGAACCTTTGGTGTCCATCTCCAGATCCGCAGGTTGGTGGTTTCCATTTTGTACAGCTATATTTTTAAGTTGTTTGGAGTCACCAGCCGTCCCTCGCATTTTTTCTCTTTTCCCGCTTTCCCTGGTGTGGCTATTTACATGCCTTGTTATTGTTGCCTTGTTCATTACCTCCAACTGCCAATGGTTGGGATTACTATTCTTCTACTTTTCCTTTTTGAAATCTCTCCCTTTGCGCTTCAACTCCTTATGCCCTCTTCGAAAATGTATTGAATGTGCCTGATATTTGTATATCCAAGTATACGCTAGTGCAAAAGACGCGGAAGCCTACCGTCAGGCATTGTGCGCAGGCGTGGGAACCGCGTGTGCAGCGCTAATGAGCGCCGCCATCCGTCAAGCAGTCTAGTATGCGACACTGCCAAACTGTGACCCATAATGGATGCCGTCTAGTATGCGACACTGCCAAACTGTAACCCACACTGGATGCCAGTCTAGTATACGACAATGCCAAATATAACCCGCTGGATGTTATAACATAGAGCGCATGTGTGATGTTGAGGACTTCGAAGTGGGACTCATTAATTCACATAGATCACAAAAACTAAAGGGAGATGTGAAAAGGGGGCGGGGCCAGTGTCGTAGCAATATGCCCAAAAACAGAACACATTGCTCGTCGTGACAGCAATGATGACAGCAGCGACGGTATATGTGTAAAAAGTTTACATTGCTTGCGTAGTACTAAAAATTGTTCGAGACAGTCTAGTAACTATGCGAGACTGCCGAACTATGACCCACACTGGGCCAGTCTAGTACGTGACACTGTCATCCCGTGTCATTCCATGGGATGCGCTAGCTAGCGCATAGATAACATAGATGTTGTTGACGAAGTTGTAGGTAGAGGGACCCACCAAACACCCAAAATATAGAAATAAGTTTGTTCGATTGTCGAAGTCATCAGTCAATTGACATAATTTAGCTCTTTGATGGCGTTAGATCCAATTATTTTTTTTGAAACTTGCACCGATACGATGAACTGATGATGCAACACACCATCAACCCATTAAGGCATTGTCTTCCACCAATTCCACCATATAATATTACGTGCAAAATATGTTATAACTAGACATGTGACTATAAATTATGCTGCAATTAAAATATCGATGTCTGCAATAAATTAAACGTGCCGCTAATTTTATTTAATTAATTTGACGCCTATTTCGACTCGATAAATTAAATGAACAACCTTGATTTATTAAAACTTAGTAGATCAGCTATTTTCTTCAAAATTTATGCTTCCTGATTTAATTTCAAAGATCGTGAATAGGAGTAGATAGTACTTATATTATTTTCACCGTCAACGAGGCACAGTTGAAGTACCTATCATACAAAATTTTTGACGACAGTTTTAGCGAGTAGGCGCAGTCAAGCAGTAGATACTTGTGATAAACACGATTAGAACGGGTGCATTGAAAGATGAAATGTTTCTTTAAATGCTCATATTCGTTTTTCAGATTGAACTAAGCTAGATTGTCTTAGATCATTGTCACCTGGGACGTTTAAAAGTGCCTTTTAAAAGCCAACTTGCATAAATAAATGAGTTTTATGAGTTTTACCTGCAGCTCTTGTCAGACTTATAAGTACAGCATAAAGAACCGCGAATACTTGGTACCGAATCTTCGCACTTTTTCTTTCTATTAGTCATTGGATCTAATAAATTGCTTTTTTGCAACTCGCCAAACGAGCGTTTTTGTTCTAAGACACGCTTACAATTTGTATAGATAGACGATGTCGCACGTCCGAAGCGCTAAAAAAGCGCTACACCAAGTCGCAATATGTTAAAGCTAGTTTCAAGATAAAAGGAGCCATAACGATACCATTAAACACACAGTATTACTAGAGGACGGCCTTGAAACGATTCAATTTGTAAAGACATTACGCTATAAGACATAATAAATCAGATTAACTAAACAAAAGACGTTAATCCTTTGCTGCGTTTGCGCAACATAGAAGAGAAGAGTGATGTTTGTAACTACGCCGCAGATTAGCATCTGCATTCAGCATATTACATAATATGTTAAGTTACTACTGATGGCCTGGTAGAGAAAAATTGACATCATTTAACAGATTTTAGATATAAACTGCCCGGCTTACTTAATGCATTTTCACAGGGCCACGTCATTAAATTTTCGGATTAATCAGAAGATTATAGAGAAGTACGAAGATATGGATCTATATCCTTTCCATGTCCATGTAAAGCGGTTGATAGATTATAAAAATAAAGGTTATATTTTTAAGAACAAAATAAGATACCATAGAAGTATAGGAAGTACTCCGAATTTTCAAGGACGATAGATATTATCATACAACAAACATATTTTACGTTAACACTATGATTGATTGGATCCAATCTATATTTTTGACCTATTGAAATATTAAAGTGCGGAACGATCTTGACATTTACAAGCAAATTATCCTTTGATTTACAGGTGACTGAAGGAAAAACGGTTATCTTTGAGTCTCTACAATATTTCATTTTATGCAAATTGATTTAACATTGTGTGTTCTGAGCCGCAATAGTTTATTTCCTGCAGTCTCGCCTGGTAGACCAAAAAAGCGGTTATGGGTTCGATCCCGCTAGATACAATTAGGTATATTAAATTTGTGATAAGCACAAGCATTCACACAGTATTATTTGAAGCTCATGGGGCTATTTTGGCAGTAGTTGGAAAAATGAAAATAAATTTTATTTAACTATATGACGCTATAGGTGACTGATACACTGCTCGTTACTCAGCTAGACTTTATATTGCAATACAAATGCTTAACTAAAGCATATCTTTAGCGCATCCAATTAACATAATAAATCCATTAGAATAAGGTAAGTGCCCCCTACTTCGGTATATTAAGGCTCTTACGACTTTAACAATTTATTTAAAAATAACCAAGGATGATATCAGTACGAAAGCTTTTGTATGCTAAAGTTTGGTCTTTTGACAGTAACTTGATACATAAATTATAGTTATATTGTTTAAACTTTTTTTAATATTAATTGTTCTGCGGACCTCTTGTTTGGATCCTGTTTCGTGATAAAATTTTGCTCTGTTTCTAAGTTCGTGAACTCATGTCCCCTATTTCGGGATAAAGTTTTACGCATCGAGTTAGGATATTTTAATAATGATTAAGGGTTTAATAAATTTAAAAACGATAGTATAAATTTAGAATAAAAGAATTCTGTGAAATTGACGATATTACCGGAAATATTCATGAGAAATAATGTGAGTCTGTCTAGCTAGGTAGGTAGGTACGTACCTTCGTATAAAGTTTTGATTTATATCTAACAACATGTGAAAATATTTATATAAAAATCAGAAATGTAGGGGGGCCTTACCCCCATCCCTCCCCTCCCCTTCGTACCCATAAAATTTAGATTTTTTATTTCTAACGATATGTTAAAATATTCATACAATTCTATATTATATATTCATAATTTAAAAAATGTGGGGGGGGGACTAGCCCCCCACCCCTGGAGCTGCCTTAAGTGAGGGTAGTCCCCCCCCCTGAAAATAACCCCATATACGCCAATGACTCATAATAAAAAATAATTAATTTATTACTTAGGTAGGTAAGTATTAAAAACTAAAAAATATGTCGATTTCTTTGATGTTATGTGTGTCATATAAGTACCTAGCACTATACATTTATATATCACGAACTTGGGAAAAAGTAACAATAATTACGGTTCCTTGTTTCGTGATACTGATTATTCCAAATTCCCCAAGTAAAATTCATGGATTATTGTCAAATTGTGTCAATTAACTATTATCTATCCCATATAAAATACAAATAAACCAAGATAAATAAAACGAATCGAATTAAAACCAAAATTACGCTGATAGTACTTATGCTAATTTATCTTAAAATTGGTCATTTATGTGAACTTCAAACTCGTGTCATATAAATTCTAGTGAACGAAACATATACCGAATTTAGATCATGAGAAACTTAAATAAATGTATTATTTGTTTCATAACTTACATTTCAATTATCATAAATAATTATTTAAAAACCAAGCATCAAAATATTATTCATAATATCCTTGATTCGGTAGTATCACGAAACAGGGGACTCCCGAAAAATAATATGTACGCTATTTCGTGAGTCAATTAATCGCAATTTTAAAGGAATTCTACGTTTTCATATAACTTTTTTCTAAGCCAAATCAATTGTCAAAGAACACATGAAACCACTATTACAAGTTTTATGCAAATGGACGTTTCTTCGCCTTTTTATAAGCTTAAGAAGTTGGAGCGCTAACCTTACGGTGAGAGCAACATTTTCACGCCGCACGGCTGTTTTTGGCTCTCTGAGAGTTTGAAGCTTCGTATTGCTCTCATTTTTGGCGCCACAATGTTGGTACTTGGTTTTTTAGATAGCTTAAATAATAGAGTTTTTGTCGTAATAAAGAATTTTTATAAATAATATTCCATTTGCTTATTATTTGAGCTAGAAAAAAAACTTACGAACTTACGTACTATCACGAACTAGTAGCCGTTTACCTTAGATAGTTCATCCATAATTTAAGCTTTATCGACTATTGAAATCTGCTGTAAAATTCAAGGAAGTGTACAAAACCTGATTTCTTATTGTATGTTAATAAAAGTATCATAAGGAATATAGTTATAACAAATTTATTTTTAATATCCGTGGCAGACATGATCTACGTTTGAAAAAGTTGAAATGTTGGTTTTATTTTTGTGTTTAAAGTAGACTCTGTTAGACTTTAGGTCTAGCTAACTTTTGCAATAAAATAGTGAAGTTGTAAGCAGAAATATAGATAAGTATAGCGTCAGCGGTATATAATGAGACATTTAATCGATTTTAAGCGATAAGCCCATACATTTGACGTCTAAAATCATCGATAAGATTTTATCACAGTGCGTATCCTAGTCTTCCAGTGACTTGGTCCACTTTTAACTTTGTCCCAGTCACTGAAAGAAAAACTATTTAAAAATTCAAACCAGCGACTTGACAAGCTAAAATTGGATCAAGTCACTGAAAGACTTCCTAGCCCGGGTCACGTCAAACTTAAAACTTTATTTTTTTTAAATAGTCCAGGAGCATTACCTATAACTGCTTAAGATTGTAATTGATACCATGCATGTAACCAATATAATATAACAACATATGCACTGCACTTACACTCAAACACGTGAATATTTTTTTTATCCCCAACGGGGAAGCTCTAGGCCACTATTTCACCTGATGGTAAGTGATGAATCAGGCCGAAGGTGGAAGCGAGCTACACCCGGAAATCTCAACTACAGAGGAACTGGCTATCTTACCTCTAACTGCCGGAACACACTGCTGTTAACATTGTTGTTAAAGCCTGGTCCGTGAGCACGTAGAATTTTGTCCAATGACCCCAAGCTACCCATCCTTATCGCTCGCGCGTAATTATATTGCTGTCGCGACTGTGCGACACGCGCCCGCAGTGAGTGTGCGAGCGCGACAGCAACATAATTACGTGCGAGCGACAAGGATGGGCAGCTTGGGATCATTGGACGGGATTCTACGTGCTCACGGACCAGGCTTTAATTGTATCATTCTGTGTGATAAACTAAAATATTCAGTACTCACGCTAACGGGCTCGACGCGTGCCGGCAGCGCTCGCGCCAGCTCGGGCGAGGCGGAGCGCTCGCGTTCGCGCATCTCGCTGGCGAGAGCAGCGCGCGCGGCGCGGGCCGCCGCCTCCAGGCAGCCGCTCGACTTGCTCCTGAGAGGGCAATGGGAAACTTGTGTAAAGTTTTCTGTGCAATGCGTTTGAGGATTTTTGTAAAGAAAAACAGAAACTTTGTGATGAAAGAAAAAACTACATCCCCTCAACTTTACTTGTGGAGTACTTTAGGTATACGGACGGTAAAGACTGAAGTATGTTTATTACAAACTCTTTAAAATTTCAACGTCTCCTCTAAAGAACAATACAAAGTACGTACAATATCTTGCTTTCTTCATCTAGCTCTGACAAAAAGAAAGATTTGTGGTAAATTGATCCGGAGAGGGTCCTTTACTTCGTTTGGTGAGGCCAACTGATCTTATCTGTGATCGTGAGCGGTTGGCAGATTTGCACACGGCACTGCATTGAAGTGTGAAAGCTCACCTGATATACACCGTGTTACTTTGCATTCTTGCCATATTCACAGAGATAAAAGTAGGTAACAATACCTATTATTTAAGATAAACAAGAGACTCCCATAAAGAAAGTACACTAAGATTTTAGTAAATTTGGTTTTTCAGTACAAATTGGAATAAACCAATTTTGTCTCGCACGTTCTACAGGTGCAAGTGGAATAAACCTAGTGGGCGTGGCCTAGTTCTGAATTTTATGGCTTTGGGTACCAGCCTTTTTATCCAGTCATAATAACTATTTCCGGTACGCGGCCTCCATTCCAGAACCTTGCTGCCCCATCGGCCGTCAGTTCTGCGCACTATGTGCCCTGCCCATTGCCACTTCAGCTTGCTAATCCGTCGGGCTATGTCAGCGACTTTAGTTCGTTTACGGATTTCCTCATTTCTGATTCGATCTCGCAAAGAAACACCAAGCATAGCCCTCTCCATAGCACGCTGTGCAACTTTGAGCTTCTGTTCTTCTTTGAGTTGAGGCCGCGTACCGGAAGGCGCAGCGTGGGACGTCCACCTACAAGGTGGACCGACGACATCGTAAAGGTAGCAGGGAAGCGCTGGATGCAGGCCGCTACCAATCGATCAACGTGGAAAGCATTAGGGGAGGCCTATGTTCAGCAGTGGACGTCCTATGGCTGACATGATGAATAACTATTTTAAAATACTCTTCAGTTGATTACAGATTTTCCTTTCTACTTTACGGAATTACGGGCTTAGGACCGTCAAAAATACGTAATAATTAAAATAGGGTTTCAATTAATTTACAACATTGTACCCTATTTTTACAAATTAATAAATTAAGTATGAAATGAAATCACCTTATTATTCACAATTAATTATTTATTTATAAGTTCCTACTTACAAAGTTTACGTACTGCGAAGCAAGTGTTCAAAGTGTCCTCCTTTCTGATGAAGGCACAGTCTCACTAAAACAATCCTTTCATGTAACGCGTTTACACTGTTTATCTCTTCTGCGCATACCAGTCGTTTCGAGTCACTCCAAAAATCCATTGGTGTCAGGTCCGAGGATCGTGGTGGCCAAGCTACTGGACCCCTCGTCCAATCCACTGTTCACCAAACGTATTATTCGCGCACTTGACGTCCTTATTGTGGGGGAGCACCATCCTGCTGGTAGTAGAGCATTTGGTGTAACGCTAAGGGTACGTCATCAAGCATTTCGTTTAAGACGTCTTGCAGACACTCCAAGCACCATTTTGATTAAATTATTCGTTGTTTGAATACACTTCAGTCATTTTTGTATTATTTATAACGTGATTTGTGTTTGATGGATTTCTCAGTTTTTTACAAGTGTCAAAAAGACATTTTAAAGACAATAGATTGCAATAGATATTTAAAAATACAATAAAAAGTAAAAAAGTCTCCATCGCCATCGCCAACAAGTGATGTGCATGCGTTACGATAATTAGTGGTGTGTTTAACAGATTGTCGATAAAATAAAATACTCAACATTAAAAAAAATTTTTTTCGGGCATTATTTTTTTACGGATTTGTGTTCAGTATCAGTAATATAGTAACCTCTGTAAATATGGCAAGAATGCAAAGTAACACCCTGTATAGAGCGTGGAGGGTGGAGGGTGGTGAAAGGATGGCGAAAAGTAAATGACTTGGCCGGTATATGACGTAGCCTCTCCGTAACATGAAGGATTGTGACGAGTGATGATGAGTTCAACTGACATGCCTGTAGAGCGTGGCGGGTGGTGGAAGGATGGCGACAAGTAAATGACTTGGCCGATATATGACGTAGCCTCTCCGTAACATTCAGGATTGTGTTAAGTGATGATGGAAGGATAGGACGTAGCCTCTCCGTAACATGCAGGATTATGATGGTGTGACGAGTGTTAGCTCACCCAGAGTAAATACAAACCCAGAGAGCACGCACACACTGACAAAATTCGGCGCAACACCCCGCTAATCCCCGCTAAATTTTGTCAGTGTGTGCGTGCGCGCCGCATACGTATTGGCGCGCTCGCATACAAACCGCGCTCGGTGCGTTTCTATGAAGATGACCTACTCATTTGTATCTACTCTGGCTCACCTGACAGGCCGGTCGATGGCGAGCATGGAGAGCGGCTGGTCGGGCGCGGCGGGCGCGGGCGGCAGGTACATCACGTGGCCGCCCCACGACAGGTACGAGTTGCTGGGCCGCCACGCCGCCATGTCGTCCTGGGTAATATAGCGATATTAGGAAAAAACATCCTAGACATCAGTTAACATCAGGTGCGATTGTGGTCAAATATCTGCCTTGGTCTCCATAAAAAAAACAAATAAAAACAATGTTAGAACAAAATCATCATCATCATCATTTCAAGAAGGACGTCCACTGCTGAACAATAGGCCTCCACCAATGATTTTCACATCACCCGGTTGGTAGCGGCCTGATGGCAACCAGCAGTCCACCATGTATGTGGTTGGACGTAGCACGCTGCGTTACGTCGAACAAAATAACTGTCTATAGTTAAAATAAAATCCGCAAAGATATCAACTAAGTACCTGTTGGACGAAATGGTATTGTCAGATTAGGTATTAAAAAATAGAGACATGGCCATTTTAAATGACATCATCATCCTCGGCTATAATACCTAACATTAGTGAGTGAGTATTGCAGTAATTAAAACATCAGCATGATGTTCAGGCACAATTTTTATTATTTTGTGGTCAACTTTTTGCGAATATTGACTTCTATTTTTAATGCTAATACTCGTATTTATTGATTAACTAGCGGCCGCCCGCGACTTCGTACGCGTGGATATCGTTTTACCCCCCCTTCATCTATCTTACGCGGTTAAGATTTTTTCATACAATTTTTTTTCCCGCTAACTCCCGTTCCCGTGGGAATTTTGCAATATCCTGTTGTAACTAAGCTTTAAGTTTACTAAGGTACCTGCATGCCAAATTTCAAGCGTCTATCTTACGCGGTTTAGATTTTTTCATACATATGTTTTTTCCCGCTAACTCCCGTTACCGTGGGAATTTTGCAATATCCTGTTGTAACTAAGCTTTAAGTTTACTAAGGTACCTGCATGCCAAATTTCAAGAGTCTATCTTACGCGGTTTAGATTTTTACATACAAATGTTTTTTCCCGCTAACTCCCGTTTCCGTAGGAATTTTGCAATATCCTGTTGTAACTAAGCTTTAAGTTTACTAAGGTACCTTCATGCCAAATTTCAAGGGTCTATCTTACGCGGATTAGATTATTTCATATAAATGTTTTTTCCCACTAACTCCCGTCCCCGTGGGAATTTTGCAATATCCTGTTGTAACTAAGCTTTAAGTTTACTAAGGTACCTGCATGCCAAATTTCAAGCGTCTAACTTAAGCGGTTTAGATTTTTCATACAAAAGGATTTTCCCGCTAATTCCCGTTCCCGTGGGAATTCCTAAGTATCCTATAACCTGCCCAGGAGTATGAAGAATAATTGTACCAAGTTTCGTTAAAATCCGTCGAGCAGTTTTTGTTTCTATAAGGAACATACAGACAGACAGACAGACAGACAGACAGACAGACAGACAAAAATTTTACTGATTGCATTTTTGGCATCAGTATCGATCACTAATCACCCCCTGATAGTTATTTTGAAAATATATTTCATGTACAGAATTGACCTCTCTACAGATTTATTATAAGTATAGATTATTTGCTTTTAACTAGTATAGTCAAAAAATACTTAAATGACACTTTATCATTTGAGTCTCTTGGAACTAAAATAAATGTTTACCTTCTCAGAAGGCGCGATTGATTCTTCTTTAATGTCTTCTTCGGTAGACCCTTTAGCCCTTGGCTGCTGGAACAGCAGTGGATTACTCAACGAGTTCGGCGCTGACTTCGTCAAGAACCAGTTCTGTTCCGGCTCCTGAAGCATCGGCTCGTGCTCCAGGTCGAACCTTCGGGAGCCCAAGGCCGCGCCCAGCGCTCCTGAGACCGACTTCCGCAGCTTCTGAAGGCTGTTGAAGCCTTGCTGCAAGGGCTTGCCCTGAAAGCATTCGTAGAAACACCACATCCCTTTAAACTATGGGGGGCTCGAGCTGTTCTAATCGGGAGCTGACGAGGAATAAAGGTCTGTTATGGTAAGGATAGAGAAAATCATGGATTGAATAAAGTAAAAATTTAGCAAGTAAATACAGGTCAATAAGTTTGAGAGTCACGTGATGAATTTAAATTGGAGAATGAGATGCAAGCCAAGATTTTTCCGCATTGTGGGTAAAAAATTGAAAATATTATTCTGATCAAAAAGTGAAGTCTTAACAGACATGAATAGTAAAGGAAAAGATAAGGATACACTGGTATAGGTGGAGGTGTTGAAACGAAATTACAAGGCATCATAATAAAGCAACATGCTTACAGAATATAAAGCCAAAAGATAAGCACCACCAAGCCAATAAGTAAGTAAGTATGCAATAAAAGTGCTAAAAGAACAGCAGGTTTGTTAGTTGAAATTAAACAAAATAGTGTAAATGTTAAAATGTTAGTAGAAATGACACCTTTACTCCTCCTCAGCTCGGTATGATCGGGAGGTTAGGTGAGTAGTTTGTTAGATATTAGTTACCACGATGAATTTGTTAACCGACACAATCCAACCAATAATATTACTATTTCGAAACCACTGATTTTGGGATAAATGCCTGTCAGGTGGAGATCAACAAACAGAAGTAAACCTTAATTTTTGCAACTTCCATTACATAGTCAATGACGTTAAAAATATATTCGCGAAAACTTTTCCACCAAAATGTAATGGCGCAAGTACACCATGCAGAAAATTGACTGAGACGAAGCGCTAGATCGCACACTGAAGTATGAACGACGCACGGGTAAAGGAAGGAGAAAATAACCAAGATGGTGTTCACACTAACGTCTCGGCCTATTTCTCGCTCTTGCGCCATAACAGGTGCAACCCCAAAAGCAGTTCAAACCAGTCCCCTAACGTCCCGACGTGTGCTGACTGTTCTCACCCTGTCCTGTCCGTCCCGGGGCAGGGAGAGGCTGAAGGGCTGCGCGCCGGGGCTGTAGGTGGCCACGCGGGGCCCGCCCACGTGCAGCGCGCCACCGCCCGCCCCGTCCGAGCTGCTGTCGCCCAGGTCTTGTTGGGGCGTCCATGCAGCGGGAGATGACTCCTGGGTCTGACGGGTTTGGATATTTTTTAATACAAAATATTAGCAATCACTAAAGCCCGGTCTGTGAGCACGTAGAATTTTGTCCAATGACCCCAAGCTACCCATCTTTATCGCTCGCTCGTAATTATATTGCTGTCGCGACTGTGCGACGGGCGCCCGCAGTGAGTGTGCGAGCGCGACAGCAACAAAATTACGCGCGAGCGATAAGGATGGGTAGCTTGGGGTCATCGGACAAAATTCTACGTGCTCACAGACCAGACTATAGTAATTTCATTTGATGTCAGCTGAGCCAAAGTGACTGACATTGCCCGCAGAATCGCTAAAATCAAACGGCAGTGGGCGGGGCAAAGTTCTCGACTGGCGACCACGAGCCGGAAGACGTAGTGTGGGCAGGCCTCCCACTAGGTGGACCGACAATCTGGTGAAGGTCGCAGCAGCTGCCTGGATAAGGGCGGCGTAGGACCGGTCTTTGTGGAAATCCTTCGGGGAGGCCTTTGTCTAGCAGTGGACATCTTTCGGCTGAAACGAACGAAGCTGAGCCTAAGAGTCGTCCAGCGGACGACGAGGTTCGAACTGACAATCCTTGCATCGGCTATAGTCCAACACTGATACTGTTGGCGACAATAGGTCGCCTCAACTTATTTGAACAAATTGATTATGTGAGTTGATACAAGAACAAGCGCTCCAAGTGACCTAAACATAATATTTACCCTCCTGCATTTTGTTTGCATAGTTTTATTGATCTACTCCACTTTGGTGTCCTTTGATCACCCATGGATATGAAGTCCACTTCACCAAGATGATCTTATCTACAGGTGATCTGTTCCAATTTGAACCTTGAAGATGATAGTGGCATCAGAACTCACGTGATGTCTTGGCGAGTCGACGCGGTGGTCGCTGTGCGCGTGGTCGCCCGATATTCCAGAGTCGCCCGACTTGTCGGCCGACTGTTCTGATCTCGGCGACGACTCCGCCGATATGTCCGCCGACATCTTGGTTTCCACTGCTAGTGGTTGTGTTTCTGGGTATAAAATATAAAAAATAAATATAAAATTCAATGAAAAATATTTTACTATACAAACCTATTTTTTTCTGAAGTGATGAACATAGGTTTTTGATTTTTAATATCTATATATATAAAAGAAAGTCGTGTTAGTTACTTCACTTATAACTCAAGAACGGCTGAACCGATTTAGCTGAAAATTGTCAGGGAGGTAGTTTAGAGCCAGGAGAAGGACATAGGATACTTTTTATCCCGTTCGAAATAAAAAAAAAGTCTGCTTATTTATTGCCATTAAGGCGGAACAAAGTTCGCCGGGTCAGCTAGTTTTTTATAAATACCTGTTTAAACTCACGTGCACGCCGAAATATACACGTGTGAAGCCAGGGCAGGCCACAAGTCTTCTAATAAATAAAAATTAATCCCTATTTTCCTTGGTCACGGCATCAACGCGTGAACGGCTGGACTGATTTCTCTAATTCTTTTTTTGTTGCGGCATGGAGGGCTGCTTGGGCAGACGTGTTAAATAAGGTCCTAACGAATATTATTAAAAATAAAATAGTGGACTGTATTAAAATAGGTGCTGTAATTCTCGCCAGCCTAATTACAAGAAATTACATCGACGGTGGTGTCCCAAAGCGAGTGTGTAAGCCGAGCACTGCCGATGAGACCCTGTGGGTCCCGAAGTGACGTTGGTCATCGTTCGCCGCCCGCGCGTTCTTGGCTTCGCAACAGGCAGCGTGGGCCGCAGTTGCCCAGCGAGCCTCGGAGCCCGAGCCCCGACCCACCACCACCCATGGTTCTTCCTGCCTCACGGCGTACGAACCGAATCTCGGGAGAGCGCGCGGGTACTTGCACAAGGCTCTTTTCCCCGGGCGCTTTGCTTGACTCCCTACAAATTTCTCTGATCCATGTCCCTTCTCATAGTCAATTCTCCCCCTTCTGGGGCTTGACACCACAAGTACGGTACTTCGCGTCGGCTGCTATCGTTGATAAATGTCATCACTTCTTCTCATAACTTCGCCTGATTGTGTGCCAGGAGTGCGCGAACTCGCGCAGCGCGATCCAGTTACTGCGACTACACGTGAGGTCCTGGTGATAAACAGGTCCTTGCTCGAGCCCCGACCCGTCCTGCACTCACCAGAAGCCAGGTGCGCGTCGAGCGAGGCGAGCTGCCTCCAGGCGGCCGCGGGCGAGAAGCTGACCGTGGGAGAGCCACGCTTCGGCATGAATGGGCCGGCTCGACCGGAGTGATACCACGGCCTCACAGAAAACCGGCGTGAAGCAGCGCTTGCGCTGTGTTTCGCCGAGTGAGTGAGGGTACCGGAGGCCCAATTGGGGGGAAAGGGATTTAAAAGGTTGGCAGCGCACTTGTGACTTTACTGACGTTGCGGATGTACATGGGCGACGGCAATTGCTTACCATCAGGTGATCCGTCTGCTCGTTTACCTCTTGTCACATAAAAAAAAAGCGCGGCATGGAGGGCTGCATCTTGGGCAGCGTGGGCCGCAGCCGCAGCGCGATGCCCAGCGAGCCCGGAGCCCGAGCTGGCCCGACCTGCACTCACCGGAAGCCAGGTGCGCGTCGAGCGAGGCGAGCTGCCTCCAGGCGGCCGCGGGCGAGAAGCGCGGCATGGACGGCTGCTTCTTGGGCAGCGTGGGCCGCAGCCGCAGCGCGATGCCCAGCGAGCCCGGAGCCCGAGCTAGCCCGACCTGCACTCACCGGAAGCCAGGTGCGCGTCGAGCGAGGCGAGCTGCCTCCAGGCGGCCGCGGGCGAGAAGCGCGGCATGGACGGCTGCTTCTTGGGCAGCGTGGGCCGCAGCCGCAGCGCGATGCCCAGCGAGCCCGGAGCCCGAGCTAGCCCGACCTGCACTCACCGGAAGCCAGGTGCGCGTCGAGCGAGGCGAGCTGCCTCCAGGCGGCCGCGGGCGAGAAGCGCGGCATGGACGGCTGCTTCTTGGGCAGCGTGGGCCGCAGCCGCAGCGCGATGCCCAGCGAGCCCGGAGCCCGAGCTAGCCCGACCTGCACTCACCGGAAGCCAGGTGCGCGTCGAGCGAGGCGAGCTGCCTCCAGGCGGCCGCGGGCGAGAAGCGCGGCATGGACGGCTGCTTCTTGGGCAGCGTGGGCCGCAGCCGCAGCGCGATGCCCAGCGAGCCCGGAGCCCGAGCTAGCCCGACCTGCACTCACCGGAAGCCAGGTGCGCGTCGAGCGAGGCGAGCTGCCTCCAGGCGGCCGCGGGCGAGAAGCGCGGCATGGACGGCTGCTTCTTGGGCAGCGTGGGCCGCAGCCGCAGCGCGATGCCCAGCGAGCCCGGAGCCCGAGCTAGCCCGACCTGCACTCACCGGAAGCCAGGTGCGCGTCGAGCGAGGCGAGCTGCCTCCAGGCGGCCGCGGGCGAGAAGCGCGGCATGGACGGCTGCTTCTTGGGCAGCGTGGGCCGCAGCCGCAGCGCGATGCCCAGCGAGCCCGGAGCCCGAGCTAGCCCGACCTGCACTCACCGGAAGCCAGGTGCGCGTCGAGCGAGGCGAGCTGCCTCCAGGCGGCCGCGGGCGAGAAGCGCGGCATGGACGGCTGCTTCTTGGGCAGCGTGGGCCGCAGCCGCAGCGCGATGCCCAGCGAGCCCGGAGCCCGAGCTAGCCCGACCTGCACTCACCGGAAGCCAGGTGCGCGTCGAGCGAGGCGAGCTGCCTCCAGGCGGCCGCGGGCGAGAAGCGCGGCATGGACGGCTGCTTCTTGGGCAGCGTGGGCCGCAGCCGCAGCGCGATGCCCAGCGAGCCCGGAGCCCGAGCTAGCCCGACCTGCACTCACCGGAAGCCAGGTGCGCGTCGAGCGAGGCGAGCTGCCTCCAGGCGGCCGCGGGCGAGAAGCGCGGCATGGACGGCTGCTTCTTGGGCAGCGTGGGCCGCAGCCGCAGCGCGATGCCCAGCGAGCCCTCGGAGCCCGAGCCCTCCGACCCGTCTGAGGATAGCGCCGATTCTGAGGATACTGCAAAAAAAAAGATTTTTTTAATAAGTACAGAAAGAGTTTTGATTCGAAACAGTTTAATGGCTTTTGAGGTGTTACTTTTATGTTACAAATTATTGGGTTATTTCCAGAGTTTTTGACGGTCTACTAATAAAGGAAGGCGTAGCAGTAGCAGTGGGCAGGCCTCCCACTAGGTAGACCGACGATCTAATGAATGTCACGCGAAGTACCTGGATGCAAGCAGTGCTGCAGGACTGGTCGTTATGAAAAACCTTTGGGGAGGCCTTTGTCCAGCAGTAGACGTCATTTGGCTGAAATAATAGTGCTGATATTTCTGCCATTACCTAGCTTCTCTTATGTTATTTACTTGAAACATGACCTGTGTTACATTTGCACCGTAACCTTGACTTTGAATCCGCTAACAAAATGACCACTCACAGTTCTTAGTCTTGCAGTCCTCCTTAAGCTTGGCGTTGAACTTGTCGAACTCGGCGTCCTCGTCGTGGTAGCCGAGCAGCTTCTTCTCGATGAGGTGGAAGTTGCTGATCTCCTCGATGATGGGGCTGCCGAGCCCGGGGAAGTCCTTCAGGTGGTCGCGCGGCGCCGTCTGCTTGCTCTCGATCATGCCGAAGTAGAATTGCTTTGATGGCGCTGATTTTTGTCTGCAAGAACATTTTTATATTTGTTAAATATAAACTAAGATGCATCAAGTAAATTTATGGCCCCATATGAACTTCTAAAAGTTCTGGAAGTCGAGACGCATTAAGGCTGTAACGTTATCACTTTTGGATAGGGGCAGAAGTACAGTACTGAAGAGTTAGTACAAAAATTTTGTAGCATTATTGCAAGATTTACTCACTTTTCTGGTGCAGTTTGGCTAGTCGCAATATCCTTTTTCCTAGTCGGCGAATGTTCAGGCGTAGATTCTTTGCCAGAAGCTTGTCCCCTGTCCGGTATCGTCCTGCCATTCTCTTTACCGGTAAACTTTGATTTACTAACTATTGGATTACTCTTCGCATTAGGAGTAGTTTTCTGTGGGATGGCTGTCTTAGGTTTGACTTCATTCGTTCGGGCCAGAGGCCGTCTGCTGATTGCTGATTTTGTTTCTGGTTTGATAACATTGCTCGGTTTAAGACTAGACTCTTTGACTTTGCTCTGGACTGCTAATTTCGTTGGGTTTGGTTTCTGCGCGCTCGGTTTATCGTTTTGACTAGTTTTGTTTTCACTAATATTAATTTTACCGCCTAATTCGTTTCTTATCCTACTTGTTGCCTTTTTAAGTTCAGCTTGGAATTCATCTTTTTCTTCATTATTCTTCATTAATAGTGAAGGAAGAGATTTTCTCAAAGGCTTGTTGTCCGCTAACGGGCTGAGATGACTTCCTTTCAGTTGCTCGCCTATGGCTTTGATTCTGTTTTCATGTATGGCTCTGGGAGACTCGCTCTCTTTCTCACTCACGTGTAAAGTGTTGTCGAATGTCTTTTCTCTTCTCAGCGACGGTTGCTCACTGTCTTCCTTCTTGAATCTTTCGGAATATCTGAAATTCCTGTTTAGAAGTGGTGTCTTCCACGCCTCACTCTGCTCATTTGTCTTGGATGTTTTCGCTCTACACCCGCTGACTCTATCTGTCCTTGTTTTTCTGTAGTCTTGTTTCGTTTGCAATATTCGTTCCTCTCTTTTCAGAGACGCGGAACTCTGCACCATATCCTTGTTGTCCGGGTACTTGTAATGCTGCTCTTTGTCTTTGCACGGCGACCTGTATCTTCTTTCAAAGGTTTGGTTCTCATTATAGTCTAGCGATCTGTACTCTGTACTACTAGTTCTGAAAGCTGGTTTACTATCTAAGTGACCGTTCAGTTTTTTGGTTTCGTTTCTAGTTTTGAAAAGCCTTAGTTTCCTTTGGGGTTCTGCTCTCGCGTTCCCTTCGCTGGAATCTGGCGATGAACCCTCACAGTTCTGGAAGAAACAACATGAGTGTTAAGTAATATTGTAGGTTTTGGATTATTGTTTAAATACAGTTGTTATTAGAATACTTACATCATGGGTAGGAGGAGGTGGTGCTCGATATTTTTTTCTGAAATGTTTATTACATTTGGGCTTTTGCTGTTCTTCTTCGATTCGCAGATCAGGTTCTGATCCAAACCTTTTATTTAAACTACTGCTACCTGAAAAAGAAAGGTGTCTCTTCTGATTACGACTGTATAACGATCTTTGTAAGTACAGGCACACAGGGAAGTCTTAGGGCCTTGCCACACTGGCGGTTTACAAGCGCTTTCAAAGCGTAGCGGCGACGCAGCGAACACGTCGCGTCTCGCGACTTCTTCGCCTCGGAAAATTGTCCATTGTGGCAGCTCACTTAGCATACTAAACAAGAGGAGTCTAAGAAGGTGGTGAGCAATAATGCACTTACTGTCGTTGTGCCTAAGGTCGAGGTTGGTGTGCGAGCGGTGCAGCGGGTTGCGCTCGCGGGCGCGCTGCTCGCTGGCCTCGCCCGGCGCGCCCGCCGACCGGGAGCGGTACATTATGTTGGAGTGCTGGAAAAAAAGAAGTATGACAAACTAAAACCTTGCTTTTATAGAATGAGGGCTTAGGCCCTATAACTGCTCTATTTTTCTATGCTAATAAAAACGTTTCTGTGATCCAGTGTTTAGAGAGGTGCACTCTCTAGATTGTGATGTTCTGAGTGAGATTCCCTGAGCCCTGGAGGCAACTTGCAGCGTGGAGGTGGGGCGGTATCTTTGCTACAGGAGTAGCAGTGGTTGGATTAATTACAGGTCACTTCTTCTTGTCGTGTAGACAACAAACCTATACAGTGTCAGCCCAAAACTCCGCTACATGAGTGGCGCTATGAGTAGCATCATTAAATCTTTCCGCGTGCAGTTGTTTGGGCACGCAGGACACGACATAATGTGCTTCATCGACTGGATAATAAAACCTTAGCTAATTATCGCTAACCTAAAGTAACAGGTTGTGTGTCTTGGGCAGTTGTACCTGATCCTAGCTACACAGGGGTATCAGTGGTGGTATTACACAGACGAAGTGTTACATGGTTTACTGACCACATTTCCATGGGGTAGCCTGGAGGCATCTTGTAGCGTGGAGGTGGAGCGGCGTCGTTACTACCACAGGAGTAACAGCAGTGGAATTACAAACAGGTCACTGGTTGGGTGTCTTTGGCAGCTGTATCTCTAAGTTCCCCAGCTACTGTGTAGAAAGGATTCTTAAAATTACATTTAAGATGTGTTATATGGTGTACTGACCACATGTCCATGGGGGACCCTGGAGGCGTCGTGCAACGTGGAGGCGGGGCGGCGGCCTTGCTACAAGACAAGCAGTGTTGGGTATACAAATAGGCATAGCTGGGCATTAACTCGTTAATCCGTTAATCGTTAATTAACGAAGTTAACATTTCTATTAACGGATTAACTTTTAAGTTAACTTTAAAAAATGTTAACGGACTCGTTAACTTCCGTTAAATTATCCTAAGTCCGTTAATCCGTTAATCCAGTACCTACTATTTACCAAAAGCACGCTGAAAAACGCGTTCTGACAAGTACGTTCGGGCTTCCAGAACTTCCAGAACCCAAAACAACAGTTTTTGTAACCAAATCACTAACGACACTTGTTAGTATGTGTGGGACAACTCTTGCAACTGAATTTAAGACCAGTTTTCATCAACCGATTGAGCTGAAATTTGGTATACTTATGTAAGTACGATGACAATGCAATGTCTTGGATTGTCGACAATGCAATGGTATCATTGAGCTGGTCTGATGATGGAGTCAGGAGGTGGCCATAGGAATTCCTAAATGAAACGGTGGAAACTTATCGAGTTTGGGTTTGCTGGATTTGTCTTTTCGAGCACTTTGGTGCTAAATTGTATTGTAATTGAACCAAGGCTCTGAGATTGAGATACTACTAAAAAGTGTAAAATAAAATTATAATAATTAAAAAACTTTTTTAAAAACAAGCTTTTAATCTGAAATGCAGTTGTACTAAAACGAAAAAATTAATTGTACTTTGCAAGGTTCAAATAATTTCGAAAGCTTGTAGCGCAAACAAAAAAACCGGCCAAGTGCGTGTCGGATTCACGCACAAAATCAAAATTATCTTTATTTGTTTAGACTAATTAAATTAGTACTTGCAAATCGTCAAATGCTCTTAAGGAGCCTATACATGTCTCATTCTTTTTTTGCCCTAGCAGCGCTTCGAGACAAACAAGGATTCCGTACCATTGATTTATGAAATTATTATTTTTTTAATTTAAGTTATTTGTATGAAAGATTACGCGGTAATAACGTATGTGTTTGATGAAAAATATTTTTTTGAGTTTCAGTTCTAAGTATGGGGTGCCCCCAATATTTATTATTATTTTTTTATTTTTGCATCAAAATCTTAATGCGGTTCACAGAATACATCTATCTACCAAGTTTCAACAGTATAGCTCTTATAGTTTCGGAAAAAAATGGCTGTGACATACGGACGGACAGACGGACAGACAGACATGACGAATCTATAAGGGTTCCGTTTTTTGCCCTTTGGCTACGGAACCCTAAAAAAGAGGAGGAGGAATAAATTCCATGCGCGATACAAGCATTCGAAATGTTTGAACCTTGCATACAATTATTTTTTTCGTTTTATTATCTTGTGTTAACGGATTAACGATTAACGTTAACTTGCGTTAAATCTTGTGAAATGTAACGTTTTAACGTTTAACGAAGTTAATTTTTTTATTAACGGTTTAACGATTAACGAAGTTAACTATTTGATTAACGGTGCCCAGCTATGCAAATAGGTCACTGGTTGGGATTCTTTTGAAGCGGTACCTAGTTCCTTACTACACAAGAGTAGCAGTGCAAGTCTAGTGTTACATGGTGTACTGACCACATGTCCATGGGGGACCCTGGAGGCGTCGTGCAGCGTGGAGGCGGGACGGCGGCCGCTGATGGTGCCGCCGGACTGCAGGATGGCGCCGTTGTCGGTGCTGCGCAGGCGCGGCGACTCCGGCAGCGACGGCAGGACCTGGAAGTGGATGAGCGTCGTTTAAGAAAAGTGGTAACATTTGGGATGCGCCGGTTCAGGAACTATTTTGCATTGCAAAGACTTTAAAGTTTGTTGAATTCAAAATGTATCAGTCATAAAAAGATAAAAAAAACTCATAAAACTCATTTATTTTTGCATATAGGCTTTTAAAAGCACTTTTACACGTCCCAATATTAACCCTACTACTGCTTCGGGACAATAAATGGGCTGGACAATACCTAGATAATGTTTAAATACGAATATTTCAATACTATAATATTTCATGCGTCACAAAATGATAATTTACAATCTTACGCCTTAACCTTTTAGGGCAGTAGCAACGAGCTCGTTGACATTGTTCACAGGTCGAAAAACAATTTAAAATTTATCTAGCTCACTATTAGAGCTAAGCGAATATAAAGATGCTCGATTTAGAAAAAAAAAAACAATTTAACCCCTTCAATAGAAGCCACGTCAATTTGAACTTCACGCTCCAAGTAATAAAGTCGTGGTTACCTTGGGCGCGTGTCGCGGCGGCTTGTGGGGCAGCGTGTGCGCCGGCGCAGGCTGGCTGCCCACCTGGCCCATGCCGCTCACCAGGACACAGCATCTTGAACTTTATGCTGAAAGTAATAAGGTCGTGGTTACCTTGGGCGCGTGTCGTGGCGGCTTGTGGGCAGATGCTGCTTACCAGGACACAAGCGTCTCCAACTTTATGCTGCAGGTAATAAAGTCGTGGTTACCTGGCAGCGTGTGCGCCGGCGTAGGCTGGCTGCCCGCCTGACCCATGCCGCTCACCAGGACAGGACACAAGCATCTGGAACTTTATGCGGTAAGTAATAAAGTCGTGGTTACCTTGGGCGCGTGTCGCGGCGGCTCGTGGGGCAGCGTGTGCGCCCGGCGCGCGCGCTGTGGCGGCGCCGGCGCAGGCTGGCTGCCCGCCTGGCCCATGCCGCTCACCAGGACACAAGCATCTGGAAATCACAGTATGGAATTAATACCTTAATAACGTTACCTTCTACAAATGGTGGGAATATCACAAGAAGACCCAGACAATTAGGAGGATCCATGAGTGACAAAATATTTTAATTGAAAATAATAAGCACAGATTCCTGATTTTCTGGCACATAAAACGTTATGGTTTGGCACCCCTCAAGTATTGTGTTCATCTCTGAAAATCGAATACTTCACATTTACCACCACTTGAGCAATTTTTGATTTCAAGCTGGTACTACTGCTGGTAGGTACGCAATCTTTTCTTTAATGGAATAAGTAGGTAGTCAATAGATAATCACATGTTTTTCACACGGGCTTTGAAATTATAGTTATTTAGCTTCTTTTAACAACACCCGTCACTTTGTTGAAGAGAAAATATAGACACTGATTAACATGTAAGATACTAATAATTGTCAATTTACACGACATTTTTTTTGGGGTTACGCTGACGGTCTACTTATTACACCGACCGCGGTCGCAAATCGACTGGAGCAGCGAGTATTTGGCGCCCCGTAATGTGAGGTAGAATTAGATAAATCTACCCTCATATTTTTTACTCGCAAAGTAAAAAACACCCGGCTATCAATCCAATGTCAAAACATTCGTGTTTGAAATTATGATTACGTAAAAATCTCGTTTTGAATGTAACGAGAGAAGAACGGAGACGGAGAGAAAACTAATTTATAGCATCTTCAAAGATGTTAAGATAAGTAACAAGGTATACAAAATATTTAGAAATCACTAAATGAGTGGTTATTAATATTAATGTTTCCTTAGGATCAACTATCTCCGGTAAAAGTCGTGTCCCGTCGTTAAAATCAATTTTAACGTGCGCCTGCGCACGTAACTCAATATTAATGGCCAAAGGACGAATTGTGGCGGGGCACATCAATTAATTTGTTTTTATAGCTGGTTATAAATATTATGTGACCATATCTAAGATAATAATTATGATGCTCTTTACACCACTTGAGTAATATTAACCGACATCGTAGAATTAAGTATTACGGAATATGAAAATAAAACCTCTCTCGAGTCTTTCAGTCAGTTTTTGTCGCGTTTTCACGGAGCACCGATTACGAAAGAGTATAAGGACGTAATATAATGAATTGAACACTGACAGGTTAACCAATTTTGTGTGATAATTATGTTACTGAAACGTAGGCGTGTTTCCGCGTAAATTATCTTAATAATTGAGACGAAAATAATGTGTATTATTAATACTTTACAAGTCTGTATTTTTACTCGTATTATTTTCGTAAAAACCGACACATTTTTATCGAACATAGAACTTAATTAGCAGCCTGAAATAGTTGATTACATCATAACAATACAAATTACCTAAATAAATGTCTAATAATAACAGATATGTTTAACGAGCGTCTAATTTATTTAATTGAAGCTCATATAAACGTCACGAAATCGGAGCAACATAACTCTTTAACGAGCCATTTCGTAATAATGTATCATTAACTGTCAAAAGTACAATTTATGCCCCGAGCCATCCTTGTTACACTGCCACTGCTCGCGACTATTAACCGTTGTGGTACGTCTACAAGGAACCATTTTCTTGTAGAGCAAGTTATCGTTAACTTATCACTTTTTAGACTTTCAAAGCAACAACCGCGTACTGGAAAACGCAGCGTGGGACGTCCACCTACAAGGTGGACCGACGACATCGTAAAGGTAGCAGGGAAGCGCTGGACGCAGGCCGCTACCAATCGATCAACATGCAAAAGCATTTGGGGGAGGCCTATGTTCAGCAGTGGACGTCCTATGGCTGAAATGATGATGATGATGATGAAAGCAACAACTTTCATAAAAAAAGTCATAAAACTCATTTTATTTTTACAAGTAGGCTTTAAAAAGCA
Organism: Ostrinia nubilalis; assembly: GCF_963855985.1. NCBI lineage: Eukaryota > Metazoa > Arthropoda > Insecta > Lepidoptera > Crambidae > Ostrinia > Ostrinia nubilalis. The sequence goes on along the minus strand of NC_087088.1, from coordinate 1,297,469 downwards.
CTTTTACACGTCGCAGTATTAACCCTACCACTGCTTCGGGACAATAAATTAATGGACTAGTGCGGAGAAGAAGACAACAGTCTGAGATTAGAATACCATAAATTGAGACTTATAGCTCGTATTCACAAACGTGATTTAACACATTAGTAACATTAAGCAACATTCCGTAACAATATTACTGAAGGTTTTAAGTTAAAAAAAAAATTTCTGACCCACTAAAAATATTTGGATGTCTTCAGTGTGGTTGCATCTTTACCAAACCCTTTTCTCTAATACTTATAACGATAAACACAAAAAACATCGTGTGAGGTTCATTCATTCGGCAATTTATACTTCCTAATAGTATTTTAGATTTATGGGAAAGAAAGCTGCGCGCGCGCCTAATGAGAGATTACAAATAACTACCAATATTTTGTCAGTTTGGGACAACGACCTCCCAAGGGCACGGGGTCAAGGTGAATGTCAGGTGCGGTAACAAATTAGGCAGTTAGACAGGTGAGATGGTAGGTCATTTATTTTTGTTACAGAGTAGGTACCTATTTGTTATGAATGTTAGGTCATCAATAGTGCTACGGGTCTACTACGAAATATACTACATTGTAGCATGCAGTGCGATATCTAAACAAAAAGGTTACATATCGTCGTTTAAGTTCTATCACCTATTCTATTAAATTATCTTCTATTCTATCAAATGACTTACGTGGACAAAAGTTGCTAAAATTAGCAACTTTTCAGGAGATTGGATGAAACGACGCGTCTTTCGATTCTCTAGCAAAAATGACTTACGTGGAGTTCAATCTTTTTTTTACACATAACAAGGCAGGTATTTGACCGCAATCGCACTTGGTGTTAAGTGAGATGCAGTCTAGGATGGTACATTATATCTGCCCTGTAAGTGCTTAGTCACTTACATACTCTTCTTACAGTATTCTTAAAACTCCATTGAATAAGACCACAACTTAACATTTTTATGATTGTGTATAAACTATGTTTCTTTTTATTAATTTATACGTAGATACTGAGTATGTGTGGCTACGACAAGTTTATTTTACTTTACTACTTAGGTACTACTTCTACATTTACATTTAATAGCTAGATTGGCTTGTATGTGGTAGGACTAGCTAACACACGAGCTTGCCGACACTGCCAGCTTGTTTTACTCATGTTAGAGTACCTAAGTACCTATGTTATAAACACAATAAAGCGTCATGTATTCAGGGTTATATGTACAATATGACATAAATAACGTCCAATCTGTATAACAATATGTAGAACATAAATTACACTAGATAGCAGATAAGTCACGATCTCGCCACACATTCAATTGTTATTGTTACATTATGTGCGTTAGTCGCATGGTTGTGATAAAACTGTAATGTTCATGTAATGTCTGACAACGAGTCGTAAACTCTTGCGCAGGCGGCCTTGACACCGGCAGCGACCTCTAGAGGCTTAAGGCTTACAGAGTACCGCCTCCGTTATCTAGTGGTTAGTGAAGGTTTTTTCGATCCGGAAGTAATAGCAGTAATAGGTTCTATTCCCATGTGGTAACACTTAACCCTTCAAGTACCAGCGAATTGAGACACATTAGAAATCAATCGTTACCGCGGTCTATGCAACCACATAGGATTTGACTTATTTATTTATTCCAAAAACAAAAAAATGTTGAGTGTTGAGTGTTGAACCATGAGTTGCAAAAAATATTTTCCATTAAATAAAATTATTTTCCATTGACTACACTTTTTTCCACTGCATGTCTATGGCATTGTAAGTTATAGAGACGTTTACATTAAAACGTATTTATAAATCACGTAACATATAATGTAGAGAAGAACATCCGGAGTGTGGACATACGGGCGCTTGTTACATAGAATTGAAGCATTGGGAGCAACAAGGGCGTTCGGTACCGAAAGTCCGTTTTGATGTTATTATATCAAAACATGCACTGTACCATCTAGTTTAACATCCCAAAAACTGGTTTCGATCAGACGCTCCCTGATGGCATGAGAATAATTTATGTCACAAGTGGCGCTACGCCCTTGTTGCACACAGTAACAAAAGTGCATTTAAATTCGACCTGTATGCAGTTTTTAAAAACATATTATTGTAAAAAATGACTGAAGACTAATTTTGAGTCTTCCAGTGACTTGGCCCCCTTTTAGATTGGTCCACGGATCAAGTCGCCAGACTGAATTTTCAATTATTTATTCCTCCGGCAAATGGACTCACTCTAAGATTCTAGAGTAGATTTGTGTTGATTTGGTGTTTAATTTATTAACAAAAATATTGAAGGTTCACCTTTTTAGCTCTGGAAACTGCGGCAACCAGTTTAAAAAAGAAGAAAATATTTAAAAATTCAATCCGGCGACTTGGTCCGTGGACCTAGCTAAAAGTGAGCCAAATGATTGGTTGAAACTGGTCCTGACCTTCCAGGCAGGCCTGGAGGATCAGGCTGGACCTTCCAGGCCAGTTGCAGCTGATTCGGAAGATTCCTTTCAGTCTAGTGAATATTTTGATAAATCTGATTAAAACACGAAAGTCGAAAAAAATATTAAGAAAGTTTAATATTTTAACGGTGATTGAAATAAATACACATGTTTGACTTACATTTTAATTACAATTAATAAAATAGGTATTCAAATTGTTATTTATTTTCCATAAAAAATAAAAATTTAACTAACGCCCTATCTGTTTACCAGTTTGGTGCAACAAGGGCGGATAACACGAGTAAAAAAAATCGCATTTAAAGATGTTTCCGATTGCTTTAAAATAGTTATAATACCTTAATCTTATTGCTAAATCATGGGACTAACAAATAATAAAGTAAGTGTAAGTCAAATTATAAACATTAAAAAATATAAGACATTGAAACTTTCATCGTCAAATTTCTCGAAACTCAATTTTACGAGATACGCCCTTGTTGCACCCAATGCTTCAATTATAGTAGTTAGCATTTAACGAATTATCCATTTTGTATTTCAGGGTTTTTTTAGCTTTAAGTGTAAGGAATTTTTAATTTGTAGTCGCAAACACACGAAAACTATTTATAAGTGGTAATACATTCGCCCATTTAATAAGTGTTAATAACATTTTAAACAAAATATGTGCGTATAAAATATTTTCTATTTTAAACGTAAGTCATCCAAGCAAGCAACATGTAAGTAACAATAATTGTCGATTAATGAAAAATACGGTTCAGGAATCGCACAAATCATAACCATTCTAGCACGTGAGCTGTTTTCTTTCTTTTTGAGTTAGGCATTATAAAGTACGTTTTGTTACAGTATTGTAAGGAATATTTTTCTATTGTGTTACGATTGGTAATGCCTGCGTTCCCGCCCAGTGGGCATTGTTCGGGGTTCCGCCTCGGAACTTTATGTAAATCATTGCCCATTCATTAAACGTATGAATAATAATCAGGTACATTATTGATCTCAATCGATTTGATTACGCTATCATGTGAACGGGATGAAATAGCTGTGTTAAATTCCTAGAGCAAGACTAGCCTATTGATTCAAACGCATAATTAATTCTTTAGAGGTTTGTTTCCTAGTAATTTTATCACGACTCTTAGTTAATAAGCACGATTAAAGAGGAAAATATTTTTATCGAGTTTTATGTACCTATACGAGTCTCGTCCATTTAAAATGATTTCTGATAATCATCAAGAAAGTATTTTATAATAAAGTTAGCTCCGCATTAGTATTTTCTTGTACCATTTTTGATGTTTTTTTTTGGTTAATTACTATCAATTAATGTCCAAGATACAAATGTGTTTTCAAGGTTTATTAATATTAAGCATCTATCACAAGTTGTTAGTTTAAAAGAAAGTCAAGTCTTTCGTATTTTGTCTTATTATGGAAGCATTATATTAAACAAGTCTTGGCTCATCAGCACTATAATCTTATGGCCATATTCTCCGGACGGACGCAGTGAAACTATGATGGCGGTAAAAGCTCAAATAATGTCACATCGTTATTAACGCAATGAAAAGCATCCGGAGAAAATGCACACAAATGCATTCTGTAGTTGTTCGGATGACATAGCATGCAAAGCGTAGGGCTACCTACGTTTATGACAAGGTTTTTTCACATGATTTTAGTACTAAATTTTCCCGATAGCCCGTCGTGCTAAATTAAATAAATAACGTACCTATCTCGGATCTATTGTAGCTTTTTGATTTGAAGATATTTGGAACCTACGAAACCTTAAAAATTAAACAAGTCTACCAAAAATTTTGATACTATAAAAGGATTACTTAACATTGGAATGCAAATTGCAAAATTGGAGTGTACGTACCTACAATTAATATGCTAAGGTAAGTATGCTACTCATTTTTACGTTGTACCTAATAAAAATTGTACTAATAATAATTTTCCTCTATAACAAGATACATCCTTGACGAGAAAAATGCTAAAGAAGCGTTAATCTTAAAAAAAACCAGTGGTTAATCATACCGTCAATGAGCGCACATCAGATACAGATCATCGATCTTAACAGCGGTCCAGCGCGCACCCCTGCTCTTGCGTACTTTCTTTATGGAAATGCGCGCGCGCACCTGATCGCGACCATCGCTTGAAAGTAAGTTGACGGCTGTCATGCCCAGGCTCTTACAGTCACACAGTATCAACGAAATCTTATGCAAATGGACATGCTGTCCTAACAGGATGGTTATCTAAGGTATTTTGCGGTGAGCAATGATGTATGACCAACATGTCAAGCTAAATACTGTGGCATTTTCTATAGGTACTTTTAAGGGTGCTGTCTTGCAACAATTTTTACAGTCTGATGTGCTATAAGCTGTTTGCATTTTGTTGTGTCAAAAGATAAACTCTACGCATCTGAGAAGGGCGTCTGTCCTCTTTAGAATGTAAAAAATGGCTCTCATTATGCCTATACATACTTCGGAGCAAGTCATGTGTCAATATGAACGTATTTTTTATGTTTAGGTACCTACTGTATATTAGATCGCTTCTTGTATTAATACAACATGCCATTGCATGTCCAATGGCCCTTTGCAACCTTGTAATTTCAAGCTGACTAAAACTGTTTCAAATTCGTCATGCATTTTACATTTAACGGATGTAAAAGATACATATAAACCTATTTAGAGTTCTCTAGACATCTCTATACCGTTATTACATCATCTTATCCGACCATCGGCATTCTTCCCCTGCGGCTATACTTCGTATATTAATAATTGTCTTTAATTTTCTCATCCAGCTGCCTCATTCTGGACTGGCTAAATATCATATCGATCAGTTCCTAATAAGTACGCAGTTACGGTTAGAAAATTATTTAACTACTCATAACTAGAGGTAATTTTCGAGTTCATTACCAAAGGGAAGGGGCGTACAGATAGTGCGCTTTGAACGCATAATTCAACACTATTTTCACACCCTAAATCGTTTCAGCAAACGAGCATGTTCACGCTAACCGATTTTACTTGCGTGTTTTGGGTTTTGCATGCTCTGGGAGTCGTTCGGCGTTGTAGATTTGATAGGATGATCTCTATCGCGCGTAAAAACCGCCCTGTCTGTAGAGTCTAAGGAGCCACCGAGGACAATTATCGTGTATGATTTACCGAGCCGTCCGGGGCTGCCATAAATAAGGATTAATAGGAACTATCGGGCTTTATGTAATTTATAGGAGCCCGCTGAGTCACCGCAGATAATCGCGGGCCGCCGCCTGACGCGGTGACAAAAACGACCGCACCGTGGCGCTAGTGTAGATAAAACCTATCTAAGTAATGAACTTGCAAAGTATGGAATGCAGATTTTATCTAAGAGATTGGAAAATCTCCTCAGATTTACAAAATCGAAAATTAATGCTGGAAGGCGATTAGATAAGACTGGCTCTTAGATGAAACAGATAAGTATCTACATACAAGATCGATGCGGCGTTAATCTTCTAGGGCTTAGATTTTGTTTAGTAAAAAATTGCAGAGATAAAAAATAGTAAAAAAATGACAGTCTGATGATAAACAGTGCTATTGCCTCGTTGCGTAGTGTATTAATTATTATAAACTGTGTTAATGTAGAGTTACAGAGCGTTATGCGCAATAATTAGAAACGAACACGATTGCATTGACCATTGAGTTTATCTTCATTTACTTTACAAAACTAATTCCCATGTATTCGAGTGTCTCTCGCAGAGAACATCACATCATCTAGCAAGGCATACGATAGCATCAACTGAAACCAGGGCGTGCTCCCGCAACGGTTGCCACATTAGGCCCTTCTCACGCGCTATCGCGCCATCTGTTAAGCAGTGCCGAATGAGCATCGTTAATAGATTAGGGTTACCAGATTAAAGTTTCCCAAGCTGCGACAAATTAAACAGTTCTCAAGACACTTTCGTTGAGAGTTAAATTGCTGGTTATTATTTTTGGCAAGAAAGAGACTTTGTAATTAATTGATGTGAGTTTATCAACCGACTTCAAAAAAGGAGAAGGTTCTCAATTCGACCCGTATGTTTTTTTTTTCTATGTTTGTTACGCGATAACTCCGCCAATTATGAACCGATTTGAACAAATCTTTTTTTGGCGTATAGGTAATATCTCAAGGGTGGTCCCATTTAAATTTAATAATAGAAAAAACAACCCCCAAGGGTGGAAAATTGGGGATGAACTTTTTTATACGCAATATCTCCGCCGATTATAAATCAATTTGAACGATTATTTTTTTGTTGAATAGGTATTATCAAAAGGATGGTTTCATGCGAATTTGAAGAAAATATTTCACCCCCAAGGGTGGAAAATTGGGGATGAACTTTTTTATATGCAATATTTTTAATTTTTAGTTTTTTTTTGTGTTCACGCATTTGAAGTCGGTTTTATTTTTTTTAAAAGTTAATTTTGAATATGGCAAGCAACTGTGCACAAAATCATGGCATAAAGATAAATTTATGGAATATCTATACTTATAATAAATCTGTAGAGAGGTCAATTCTGTACATGAAATATATTTTCAAAATAACTATCAGGGGGTGATTAGTGATCGATACTGATGCCAAAAATGCAATCAGTAAAATTTTTGTCTGTCTGTCTGTCTGTCTGTCTGTCCGTCTGTATGTTCCTTATAGAAACAAAAACTACTCGACAGATTTTAACGAAACTTGGTACAATTATTCTTCATACTCCTGGGCAGGTTATAGTATACTTAGGAATTCCCACGGGAACGAGAATTAGCGGGAAAATCCTTTTGTATGAAAAATCTAAACCGCTTAAGTTAGACGCTTGAAATTTGGCATGCAGGTACCTTAGTAAACTTAAAGCTTAGTTACAACAGGATATTGCAAAATTCCCACGGGAACGGGAGTTAGCGGGAAAAAACATTTGTATGAAAAAATCTAAACCGCGTAAGATAGAAAGAAAATAGAAGGGGGTAAAACGGGATCCACGCGTACGAAGTCGCGGGCGGCCGCTAGTAAAAAATAAATTCCTAAACACTCAACAGCTTATTCAGGCGTAGTTTAATAATGTTGCCGGGCTCTAGGCATTTATCTAATATGTAATTTTTTAACAACTAGGTAAAAATCTCCAACATCTAAATAAGCGTCGAAAATGTTTCAATTTATTTGTTCACTAGCTTTCCGCCCGCGGCTTCGCCCGCGTGGAATTTTGTCTGTCACAGAAAAACTTTATCGCGCGCGTCCCTGTTTCAAAAACCGGGATAAAAACTATCCTATGTTCTTTCCCGGGACTCAAACTATCTCTATGCCAAATTTCATCAAAATCGGTTGCGAGGTTTAAGCGGGAAAGCGTAACAGACAGACAGACAGACAGACAGACAGAGTTACTTTCGCATTTATAATATTAGTTGGGATAACATATTCCAGCTGACAAACGCAATCCACAAAGGAAGAGAACATCACCTGGCAACACTGGAACAGATTCTCATAGACCGGCATGATCTCAAGATGCGTCGCCGGCGGCCATCATTAAGCAACAGTTAGCTGCGCGCGCGCACGGACGCGGAAAATTATTCCGCGCTTCCGCGATGCGCACAAAGGCTGGGAATCTGCGCAGTGTGTCTAACACGAAAAAGTTTAGGCTTCGAATCGTTTGCGTATTTGATGTATTCCTCGAAGCGCACCCCTTTTTGATTACCCAGGCAGGTGAACAAAGTGGACTCCATCCAAGCGACACTTTGGTGTCCTTTGATCACCCATGGATAGAAGTCCAGTTTGATTATCCTGGGTGATGGTGATGGAATAGACCTTTTGACACAAACAATTCTCGATGCGTATCTATGTTTACTAATGTAAAAAAAATAACATTAGGTTTACTTAAGATGAATAAAAAGTACCAGGGCAACATAACATAGGTGCGCTTCTAGGAATAGTTTATGTGCGCTTCATTATGTGTGCCTCAAAACGGGTGCATTTGCCTATTCCCTTCTCATTTCAAAATGGATGCAGTGAAACAAAATTCGAAACCCAGCCTTCTTCGAATTCAACGATAACATGGCGATCTCAATTGTCAAAATCACTTTACGTCATGTTCACTGTTAGATCTTGATACGAAAATAAAAGTCACAAGGGTTCATTCATTGTAGGTATTGTTTGTATTGTTTTTTAGTTATCGTTACGGTTGTGGGGGTGCTGTTTAGTTTCCATACTAAATATTTCAATGGCGATTCGAATGCGCAAACGATTCGAAGAAGTTTTTCGTGCTAGAGGTACTGATCCTTTGATTAACGCGCTGAGTGCCGATAAGGGGCATTATTGATCAATCTTGCAGCTACTTGTTAAGTAATGAATCTTTCGCTGATGTAGCAAGGTGGTTTTTCGATTACCCCCTTGGGAAAAACAATTTTAACTACAAAATTGATGTACGGGAAGGTCATCTACAGATTAAACGGTAGTGTTCACTGAGTCGGAATAGCAAATGAGAAATTACATAAAACAAATAGAAGAAGCCATAGGACATCCACTGCTGAACATAGGCCTCCCCCAATGATTTCCACAATGGTCGGTTGGTGGCGGCCTGCATCCAGCGCCTTCTCGCTAATCGCTACCTTTATGAAGTCGTCGGTCCTCCTTGTGGGTGGACGTCCTACGCTGCGGTTTCCGGTACGTGGACCAACCGGCCATTGTGGAAATCATTGAGGGAGGCCTATGTTCAGCAGTGAATGTCCTATGGCTGAAATAATGATGATGATGAATAGAAGAAGGTCTTTTCTTTTGTCATAGATTTAAGAAAAAAAAAAACGTCTTATCGTGAAAAACGCTCTCACTGACGGAAATATTACTTACAAGGGCTTTGGAGATAGGTATCAAGATTGTTCTGAGTAAAAATAGATAAAAGTGATTTTGTAATAAATAGACAATTCTTTAGTGTTATCAAATCATCGTGAGATTGTGATGGTAAAGATGCACATAAACAAAGAATGAATTTATGATAATCTTTGATTTCCTAATTAAAAAAATAAATAAGAATTAAGATTTATTAGGACCGCAAGTTAAGCAACTACTTTAATTACTATTAGGCGTTAGAATATAAATGCTTGAAATATTTACTTTCTATATTTACCCAACAACAACTAAATCAATTAATGACTAATTAAAACAAAGGAAAATGTTATTCTTGAATTATATTTACATTTCCACGACTTTGAATGTTCCTCGCGCAATGAATTTTGTTCCCTTACTAAAAATAGTTGTTGTATTTGAGCAGCTGAGTATCAAGCTATCACCAGATGAGAGCCAAAGCACACGATGCATTGCGGCGCCGCATCGCAAAGATTTCCTGTATCGCGTGACGCGGCGCCCGCGCTCTTGTATCCGTCACAGCTTTTATGTAAGACTAGCGGCCGCCCGCGACTTCGTACGCGTGGATCCCGTTTTACCCCCTTCATCTATCTTACACGGTTTAGATTTTATCATACAAATGTTTTTTCCCGCTAACTCCCGATCCCGTGGGAATTTTGCAATATCCTGTTGTAACTAAGCTTTAAGTTTAGTAAGGTACCTGTATGCCAAATTTCAAGCGTCTAACTTAAGCGGTTTAGATTTTTCATACAAAAGGATTTTCCCGCTAATTCCCGTTCCCGTGGGAATTCCTAAGTATACTATAAGCTGCCCAGGAGTATGAAGAATAATTGTACCAAGTTTCGTTAAAATCCGTCGAGTAGTTTTTGATTCTATAAGGAACATACAGACAGACAGACAGACGGACAAAAATTTTACTGATTGCATTTTTGGCATCAGTATCGATCACTAATCACCCCCTGATAGTTATTTTGAAAATATATTTCATGTACAGAATTGACCTCTCTACAGATTTATTATAAGTATAGATATAGATGACGCAGCGACATCGCTCCGGTGCCGCACCGCGGCCGCAACGCATCGTGTCGTGTGCTTTGGCTATGACTCAGGTCTCATCGTCAGGCTGCGTCGGCGCAGCGAACGGTAAATTGGTCGGCGACACGCGACCATATCGTGTGCTTCGTCACGAACGAATTCCACAGTAGCTAATATTATGAGAAGGAATATAATGAGGTAAGATCTAGTAGCATTAATCAGGTCCAGTCAAAATCTGAACAGCGCCTTTACATCAGTACGGGTTGACAGAAAGTCGTTAAACTGCGGGTAGGCTATCCACAGAGACCAGAATTTTGAAGTTTTGAGATTTTAGGCTTGAGCGACGAGTGTGCTCATCTTATTAAGAATTAACTTTTCATATTCAATTCAGAAACCAGAATTTTAATTTCTGAAAGTATGTTAACTAACGTTTTAAATTTACTAACTTTGAAATACCTGCTCTCATTTAGTCGCAGAAAAACACTGCTCATTTTCTTTAAGAGCCCAGAGTGTGTCTACTGAAAGTAACTCGACTGTAGTAAGATCGTCTGTAGAAAATCGTTTTATCGATTCATTGAAATCGATCATTTAAAGTCCAATGATATTTGCAGCAATTTACTGTCATTCGTTTAATTTTTTGCATGCCTAAGTTTATTACGATTTGTATTGATTGATTGTTATAGTTTCTGTGGTATTAAAAAACTCACTCTCAATGAAATTAATTAAAACGTATCGAAAGAAGCTATACCTAAGTGGCTGGCTATCCTTTTGCCTAGGGTTAGATAACCACAGGCTTTGGGATAACTCACCTTATAAACACCATCAGCAGAAATAATAGAAACTATTGTTTTACAATCGATTCAAGTCAGCAACCTCTATACCACCGAAGACTTAAAATGAATACGTACAAATCAAAAGTAACACTGCTCTACATTACGGCCTCTGTGAGTAGATTTTAGAAAAATCTATCAATTAAAAAATATATTTTATAGATACAAAAAAAGCGCTATGCCTCTTAGCTAATGACTAGGACCACCAGTGAAGCATGAAAGAAGTCGCAAGAGTCAGCAACAAAGCCTTCAAGACCAAAGGCCGGCAATCCGGCATGAATGGCCGGTCAGAGGCGATGACCGTCGTCTGTCCCGCTCGGCTGCGCGCGCGCCGCGCTGTCTGCGCGGACGGAAGTCAGCGGTTCGCTGCTGTCAGCCTCAGCACGTGGCAGCGATTACGTGAAATTTGGCTAGTCTAAAAGGCTATCTTGTGTTCTTATTTATTTAATTTACTGTGGACTAAGCCTAGGCGCAGACCACCAACTTTTAGTTCGGCCTTATTCTAATTTGTATGAAACATCGGCCGATAACAAATCGGTGTAATGTGCGCACTTTTAAACATCTCCATACTGATTAACAGCTCGACCCAACTATCGGCCAACTTAAAGTTGGTGGTCTGCGCCTAGGCTAACAGTTTCACCCAAAACGTCCATCAGCAAGAGATGTAAACAATACACAATTTACTTAAATAGGCTATGTCGACGAGATGGCCAGACGCGGTGAGGAAGACGGTGGGCGGTTGCATCGTACGGTCCACACAGCTTATGACCGCAGTCTGTGGAGGAACACTATGTGTGGTAGCAATCCTCATCAGTGAGTGACCGAGGCAGAAGAAGAATAGGCTAGCTTTTGGATAATTTTCATTTTTGGAAAATTACCTGTAAACTCATTAGTAATAACAACTCGTGACAGCCCAGAGACTGCTAAAGCAAGAAATAAAGTATAGCGTGTTAATTGTTCGAATCCCACCGAGGGAAAAACTTTTGTTTGAGCAATGCACTATTTGTAATTAATTAACTAGAAGCCATTGTGCAAACTTTATAAATTGACGCAAGAAATTGGAGTGCTGATTGATGGAACAACAAACAGTGTATTTATTGAGTTTGTTTTGCCAATAAATTATCATTTTACAAATAAAAACGAGTAGGTTATCACGAAAGTGAAATAAACAACAATGTTCACGTTATTTTTTCAAATAAGTAAGGCCGAGTTGCTCCACCTAACTTTAACCGTACCTATGACGATAGCCGGTGCTTTATATGTATGGAGTTTGACAGATTTTTGACGTTTGTTAAAATTTAAGTAAGATGGTGCCACCCCGACTAAGACTACCTACATTTTCAAAACTATCTTCACTTATTATAAAAAATGTGTTAAATTTAATGCTTCACCATCATCTTAACACTCTGCTATCACTGCTGAATGTAAAGCTGAATGGCATCAATAGGTACAACTTGACTTTCAGAGTAAGTAAGCGATTGCAGGAAGTCTGCTTCTTTAAAATGAGTTCTTACCATCCATAGCAGGATTATTTAAGCGTAATTTTTAATTTAACTGCTCAATCAACAACTAAATCCACCATGAATTTTGCGCATGGATAGATGCCACAATTAGCACCTTTTTATTTCCTACTAGCGGCCGCCCGCGACTTCGTACGCGTGGATCCCGTTTTACCCCCTTCATCTATCTTAAGCGGTTTAGATTTTTTCATACAAAAGTTTTTTCCCGCTAACTCCCGTTCCCGTGGGAATTTCGGGAATTCCTTTCTTAGTGCACCTATACGGTACCTAAGCTACGTCCCTTCCAAATTTCAAGTGCCTACGTTTAGCCGTTTAGGCTGTGCGTTGATCTGTCAGTCAGTCAGTCAGTTTCTCCTTTTATATGAAAATGAAAATGAAAATGATATTTATTTAGTCCAAAAATATTACAGTACATGATCTGGTTACTGTTACATTCAGAATAAAAACGGATTACAATTTATACAGTAGGTATGTACTAACAGCATCACTGGACTCCACACTAGGATTCCCTGTGTCGTGGAGACCAGTCTTCCCATTGAAGTTTCGAGATAAAGTGCGTGCATGACTTTGTATATATTTTGAAAATTGTAACTAACTTGAAAAAAATCGAACTTCCTAAGGCAGGAATTGAACCCACGAATATTTATAATTATTTATAATTTTCAAATAAGTTTGAGATGCGACTCTTATCGTTAGAAATTAAATAACTTTGTATGTGTGATGTGTGTGTGTGTGTGTGTGTGTGTGTGTGTGTGTGTGTGTGTGTGTGTGTGTGTGTGTGTGTGTGTGTGTGTGTGTGTGTGTGTGTGTGTGTGTGTGTGTGTGGGTGAGTGAGTGAGTGAGTGAGTGCGTGTGTGTGTGTGAGTGTGTGAGCGCTAGTGGCAGGATATATACATATTTACCGCATTTAGATGAGATTTTGGAGTAAGGTTTCCGTATCATTATAACTTTGGCATTGTAGCCATTTAAATACCATCGTTTTGCAACCTGTTCTGGTCATATTTATAATACTTTTATCTATCTTGTATACCTGAGTGTAAAGATATGGACTGTGTACTCCCCTCCGCAGACCGTGACTACGGTCGATAAAAATCGGGCAGCCGGACTCTTCGACCACTGGAAGTCCGCATGACGTCTTCTTCGGCTGGTTGAGCCGTCCTCTGAACTTCTTTGGACTCATACGCTGCCTTGAGCCGGTCAATGGAGACATTGACATTCTTGGCGTTAACATCCAGGGTGAAGTATTTAGGTTGTCGGCTGACAACCTTGTAGGGGCCAGCGTATGGTGGCTCCAGGGCGCCTCTCACGCGATCTTGGCGAACGAAGACGTGGGAAGAGGTGTGGAGATCGCGTGGAACGTAGAAGGCCGAAGTGGAGTGCCAGGTGGTAGGACGAGGAGCAAGCTTCGCCATGCACGGGCGAAGACGAGTCGCGTACTGAGTGACGTCAGCTGTGAGGTAGTCGTCCTTGGGGCACAGGAACTGACCGGGTAGGCGAAGTGCTTCGCCGTACACCAGTTCGGCAGGGGAAGACTGGAGGTCTTCCTTCCAGGCACTACGCATGCCTAGAAGAACCAGTGGCAGTGCTTCAGTCCACTGTGAAGCTGGAGCGTGGCACATGATCGCTGCCTTGAGCTGGCGGTGGAGTCGCTCAACGATACCGTTGGCCGCTGGGTGGTAGGCTGTGGTGCGGAGATGGCGCGCACCAACCAAAGAAGTGAGGGCCTGGAACAGGTGGCTCTCAAACTGGCGACCACGGTCTGTGGTTACCCGCTCAGGACAACCGAATCTGGCAATCCAGCCAGACACGAGGGCAGCAGCACAGGTCTCCGCGGTGATGTCCTTCAGCGGATACGCTTCAGGCCACCGAGTAAACCTGTCTATGACAGTGAGGAGGTACCTGTAATCACATGACAAAGGTAATGGCCCTACGATGTCGAGGTGAATATGAGAGAACCTCGAGGAAGGTGGAAGAAAAGAAGATAGAGGAGAGGTAGTGTGTCGAGAAACTTTGCTTTTCTGGCATTTTAGGCATTGCCTAGACCACTCTCTACAGTCCCTGCGAATCCCTGGCCAAACAAATCTTTGTGTCACCAGTCGCACAGTAGCTGAACTTCCTGGGTGGTGTAAGTCGTGTAGCACATCAAAGACTTGCTTGCGGAACTCGGGCGTAATGTACGGACGAAGAGATGGCAGAGACGTGTCGCAGTAGACAGGCGTGTTGCTCGCCTCAGTGGCAACTTTTTGCAGTTTCAAGGCTGTTCCATGCTTGAGAAGCTCTTGCAGCTCTGGATCACTCTCCTGAGAACGTGCAAGAGACTCGTAGTCCACGGCGCAAGCTACTTCTTCGATCCGTGATAAGGCGTCGGCGACGATGTTGTCGCGTCCAGGAATGAACCTTATGTCGGTGGTGAACTGTGAGATGAAGTCAAGGTATCTGAACTGTCTAGGCGAACACTTGTCTCTGTTAAGCGAGAATGCGAATGTGAGTGGCTTGTGATCCGTAAACACAGTGAAGGTTCTGGCCTCTACCATATGTCTAAAGTACTTGATGGCTTCGTACACTGCAAGTAACTCCCGATCGTACGGGCTGTACTTCTTCTGGGAGGCACTCAGTTTGTGAGAGAAGAAAGCCAAGGGTTGCCAGACTTGATCCTTGAGTTGCTGTAGCACGGCTCCGATAGCTACGTCAGAAGCGTCCGTGACTATGGCAAGTTCAGCAGAAGGGTCTGGATGAATGAGTTGAGAGCACAGCGATCGCGGAAGAAGTGTCACGACGACATATTTCAAATCTCTTCAACGGCGATGAGTGAGCAGAGATCGGTGACCGGCGTTGAAGCGAGACGGCAGCATACGTCTTCACGGGTGTGCGAGTGACGCAGACGTATTGTGACGGCCGCAGCACGCATGCGCCAACCATTCGGTCACGTTCAGTCAGGTAGGAGGGGTTGGCCCAATCTCATAGGCGGAAGCGGATCGCTCCGAAATCTAAGGCGGTGGTCCAAGTTAGGAATGTGGCGGATGGCCGCCACAGACCCATAAAGCTAAAAGATCTGCGAGCAAAAGCAGTTTTTATACTGGGTAGTTCCCACTTAAGTGATCTGTACGAGGTGCGTGCCGCATTGCCAGCTTGCCTGTGAAAGAATACAATCGTAGCAGATATGTACAGTTGACGAACGCTGAGAAGCTGGCATTCAGCATAGAGATTAATTGTTGAGTAGCGCCTAGGTCGACGGTAGGCTATTTTCAAGATTGACCGTTGAATGCGTTCGAGTTTGAGTAAATGTGTTTTACAGGCTACGCCCCATACTATTATACAGTAGTTTATTGTCGGCTGCCACAAACTGAGATAAATCATCCTTATCAAGTCCAAGTCCGCGACAGAGCTAAGTTTTTTAAAAATATGCATAAGTTTCTTTAGTCTCTTTGAAACTGCTTCTACTTGTGCTAGCCAGGTGAATTTATGGTCAATTAATACCTAAGTATTTGATTGCTTCTACTTGTTCAAGATTTTCACAGTTGCACCCAGAGTGGTCTATATTTTGGCAAGAGTGGAGTTTGAGTGCTAGAGACTCTATAGGGGCAGTTTTATTGGTTATCCTGAAAGAAACATACTTAGTCTTACTAGCATTGGCAGTAAGTAGATTATTTTTAAGCCACAAGCTAACAGTGTTTATTCCTGTTTGAGCCACATGACCGACTTGACTCCAAGAGTTTGCATGGAAGATGATAGCTGTGTCATCAGCAAAAGTAAATATTCTGGCGTTCGGTATTTTCATAGAGCACAGGTCATTTATGTATATTAAAAATAACGATGGACCCAGCACACTTCCCTGGGGCACACCAAACCTAATATCTGTGTAATCACTATGATGGTCCCCGACCGATACTCTTTGTTTACGATCAGAGAGGTAGGATCGAAACCAGTCCAGAGCAATACCTCTAACTCCAAGGACCTCAAGCTTTTTTAGGAGTATCGGCCGGGACACC
Source organism: Ostrinia nubilalis (assembly GCF_963855985.1). NCBI lineage: Eukaryota > Metazoa > Arthropoda > Insecta > Lepidoptera > Crambidae > Ostrinia > Ostrinia nubilalis. The sequence continues at coordinate 1,280,822 of NC_087088.1, read as the reverse complement.
GTATCAAAAGCTTTGGCAAAATCCAAGAAAACACCGATACATTTCTGCTTTTCTCCGATTTTACCAATGGTAAAGTTGACGAGATCATTAACGGCGTCCTCAGTGGATTTACCCGAACGAAACCCGTATTGATTTTCTGCCAGGAGTCCCCTCTGCTCAAGGTACTTTAATAGCCTGATGTTAACCACTTTCTCAATTATTTTTGAGAGGGTGCTCAGTAGTGAGATTGGTCTGTAATTGGCTGGTTCATGCACCTGGCCCGCTTTGAAAATCGGAACTACATTTGCCACCTTTAGCTCGAGAGACAGATGCCAGCATGTACCAGAGGACATGCTTAAATTGCAAATATGAGCGATTGGTTCAGCTATGGCAAATTTGGTATTTTTCAGAATATTGTTGCTAAGGAAGTCGTGACCCAAGGCGTTACTGGATTTAAGGGAGCTAATTAACTTGACTATTTCTATACTATCTGTTGGACTAAGAAAGAGAGAAGAGCATGGTGTCATTGAACTTTGAGAATGAAATTTATCTGCTAGCGCTGCTTCTGTTTGGTTAGATTCCTTTAACATAGCATTAGCAAGTTTTTCACCTACAGAACTAAAGTAGTCATTTACTGCATTTAGAGATTCCTTAGGATGTGATTTTACTTTTAATAGTTCCTCGTTAGAGGTTTTAGAACAATTAAATATATTTAGATTAATCCGTGACAGTTATCGTTTAGAAACATTGTAAAAACTGTTTTCTTGCCTTTCGACAGTTAGCTACAGCTCAATTAGGGTGACCTTTAGGGCTGGCCAGAGGTCGAGGATTTAAATAGTGTTGTAAAATGGTAATGTCGAGGTTATCGATGTAGTGTTAATTTTCGATGTAAATAAACCATGTTGGAACAGTAATTCCAAGATTAGTATGAGTAGCATAAGCGTAATATGATTTTAACACTTTCTATGTATTACCATTATACTTCTTGTCCAACCATTTAATGAGTAAGGTAAAGCAAATAATGATACTGGATCTGTTAGAGAAAATGAAGTAGGTATATTACCTAAAGTCATATATTTTTGTTAGCTTTAGAGACCCTGAGAACTGTCTGAAAACCAAAAAGATTTTCAATATTTTCGTTATCAAGCATTTTCCGTGTCTGCATTTCACAACACTAGTGCTGGCAACAAAGTAGCGGAAAAACTACTCGATGATTTATTACCTCCTAGATGTTGATACCCAGTTTTGAAGCTGTGACCTTTGGCTGCAGCACGAAAGTACCGACAAATTGGAGATAAGCTTTTAGAGAAGGTACATTGTTGAGGTGCAAGTAATGCAATTTATTTCTAAATAATTTAATGAAAAGAAGCAATATAATTCACAGACACTAGAAGTTTTTCTCTACCAATGAAAACATAACGAATGTGTTATTTGCAACAGTCTTCGAACATGCTTAATAATTAGAGGAAGACGAACGTAGGACAATAAACATTATTTTTAAAAGTTTGAAGTAATGCTTTCTGTACTTCTTCAATCGAACGAAAAAAGTTGGTGAGTAAATATTATTTCAAAATGGATTTAATTACAGTATCTAATTTAGAAAGGTGTGAAGATGCGAGAGTACAGTCCATAAAAGAAGAAGTCACGTAAATTGCATTTCATAAGTTATTGTTATATTTTACAAATATGTACTAATGACTGAATTTGAAAGTGGCAATAAAATCAAAACAATTTCAGATTGTAAACGCTGTTGATTGGTAATTTTTGAAAGTCTCTAATGACCGGTTTTTGTAATGCTTTTATAGCAGATGACAGTTGTTATCTAGTGAACAAAGTTTTGTTTTTTTGTCATAATTTATGTAGACAGTCAAGTAACAATTCTTATTGTATTTTTTAATTTTATTTTGACGTAATGTGGTGTCTCTTATTTGAGATCAAAGAGTTTATTATTTGGTGTTCCTCATACAGAAATGATAAATTTCAGTATCACTCAAATAAAAAGCGTCTCATCCAATAATATTCCATGTGCATTGCGTATGTATCTGTACTCTCGTTTCGCTCGCATTATCATACCCGCGCGATATCTGGGCGCGCGGAATCAGAGCGTGCGCGAGCGCCGTTCACAAAATTGTATGGCGAGACATTAATTACGATAGTGATGCGCTGGACAATTAGCATCGAGTGATTATGTACTGAAATAGTACGTGAAGAAGTTTTGATGATAATCGACGGTAAGAAAAAATGGACACAGGATTTTAAATCTAATTTAAATTCCTGTAGCTATAAGCTAAAATGAAAATATTTAATTATGTCCCTTACGAGGATATTTCAGGAGTGTACCATTGTATTTGTGTCAATACTTTTTTGTTTGTAGTTAAAACATTAAACGCTATAAATGTTTTTATACTACACGACTCTCATAAAATAATTTTTCTCACCCTTACTGAAACTACGAGAAATCATTTTCAGGAGTACCTTGGTAAAATTACGCGTAGTTTAGATTGATCTTACATTTCATCGAGTCGATATTGTGATTGGACAGTCTGATTCACATCACTAAATTGCGTTAGGTCCGATGTGTAAATAAAACAATGCGTTAATCTCGTTACTGGCACACGAGGTTAATTATTAGGGTTTCGGGTTAACATTTAAACTAGTTATCTGTGTCGTTTACATTGTATCGTTTACTCGGACGCGTAAACAAAATGGCAATAATTAAAGGGAATGGTGCCGGTTATTTGGTGGAAGTAGAGTGAATCGGCGTAACACATACTCTGCTTATAAAGTGAATAGACGGCGAGATATCAAGTTAAACGCTGTGGTGTCTTCACTGGTGGTAATAGGAGCTATTTTAAAAAAGTGTAGCCTGCATACTGATATACTCTGTGCTGTCATGTGTACAAATGGGCAAAGAAGTAGGTACTATGACTTGAACATCAAGGTGTAGAGTCAAGGCGACGATAAACTTAAGAATTCACGCATCAGACTTGGTTAACATCTCAAAAGTTTCAGTCTGTCATTGAATGTGGCGTCGATTATGATTTTGTTACAAGATGGTAGCCTTTTCCATAGTCCTATTAGTCACAATAACTGTGGGCTCACCACAATAGTCGAGCGGCGGCGGGATTCGAGCCCGCGTTCCTTGGATTACGAGTCAGCTAGTTCAGTAGCTCTACCATGAGTTTACCTATCGACCATTTCGCTATCGAGTGCGTAAAAAAATGTATGGCATATTGTACACCACCCTTAGCGGTTAGTAGCAGAATTAAAAATATTAGTATGAGTTAATCTCAAATCGTTAGGTAAAAAACCTATCGAAATGTATACGATAGCGACTCCGATCATTTCAAGGGTTCGGCTATCGTGATTCGTGGCTTACATTATTTATTTACCTTCTTCATATTAAAATCCATAGCATTTCCACTTATCCCTTGCTAACCGTTAGTTTAAGCAGTAGTTAGAGGCACCTACCGAAGGTTGACTTAAGAGTGTTAAACAGATGCTCGTGAGCGCCGACCGTTAAGGTGTAATTATGACATATCGGTGCCATAAGGCAGGTTAGGCTAATACAACCGGTCCACCTAAATGTTTACTGTTTGGCACGCCCTTTAGTTATTTTCAATAACAGAATTCACAATTCACGACGGGTTTTTGAATGGGGACTTGGCAAGCGCAGTGTAGGGCACCCTTTAAAATATAGAACACTGTGCTACGCTGAGTTGGTGAATCTGTTTAAAGAACTGCTGAGAAATCGGAATCTATTTTATTTCGGAGAAGCCCGCATCTAGCAGTAGGCCATAAATTACTATAAGAAAACAAGTGTCTCGCCCCTGCTTCGCACAGGTACAATATAGGTATTGTACTTAAAAACCTTCCTCTTGAATCACTCTTATCTGTTAAAAAACCGCATCAAAATCCGTTGCGATTTGAGCATACATAGGGACAGACAGACAGGAAAGCGACTTTGTTTTGTAATGGGTGATAGTGAAAAGGAAATATTAATAAAGTTGTTGTACAAGCGACAATAAGTGGATGTGGAGTGGACAAACATGCAACTATAGATATGACACTATAATTTACCCTTATTGGAATTCAAACCCAAAACCACATCGGGTGTTGTTTGGTATTCGACCTTAATATGACCCTTTTGATGTTTATATTGGCTTAAAAATACCAATATTCAATGAAGACCGTGGCATTTGAACGATGTTTGTCATCAAACATTGGACTTCAGACAAATAGAGACTGGTTTCGGCAGTGTGTCAGAAGGTCACGAGGCACGTGCGGCCGTGTGTAGTCATGGGATACAATGTTTGTTTAGATAAAAGCCCTTTACTCGTATAATTCTGTATGTGAAATTCACAGGTATTTCAGACAAATTTTAAGCCTTTATGACGTGACCCAGACACAGGTAATACCAACTAAGAATTAACTGGTTGTTGTATATCATCCTAAAATGTGGACAGAAGAAGTGCAATGAATTTGCCCCAAACGCGTAGAAGAAAACTTGTTACTACAGAATACAGATACAGATATGTATAATGTATTATGCACTTTATCTATACATATATCTATATATATAAAAGAAAGTCGTGTTAGTTACTCCACTTATAACTCAAGAACGGCTGAACCGATTTAGCTGAAAATTGTCAGGGAGTTAGTTTAGAGCCAGGAGAAGGACATAGGATACTTTTTATCCCGTTCGAAATAAAAAAAAAGTCTGCTTATTTATTGCCATTAAGGCGGAACAAAGTTCGCCGGGTCAGCTAGTATTATAATATTAATAAGCAGATATTTAATTAAAACACCGTTATATCTAAAACAATGCTTACAATGTTTGACATAGTTACTCCGGTAAATTCACAAAGAAAGATGTTGCATTGTACGAGTAATCTGGAAACAGAGTAACTGTCACAGATTGCTCGGAATCGCAGTTACCAATTGTTTCTTTGTCGTAGTGTTGTAACAAACTTCAATCTCAAATACTAGATAGAGTATTGTTAAAATCTGAATTGTAAAAAGTCAATAATAACCGCAATTTATATTTTGGGCCTAGACTAGATCAATGAGAATTACAAAAGCTATTTTTTGGTAAAACGTGATAGCCAACTAAGAATTTCTCATACAACCTGCCTTGCAGGCAGGTGCAATTATTATCAATGTTTTATCATTGGTCATGGTTTAAATTTTGTCTTTCCGTCAATTTAATACGTTTCTAGACGTATTTAAAAATATAGGAAGAAAGTATTTTCCAATATCTTAAAAATTTCATAATGGTTATAAGCACCAGAGCAATCGTAATCATATTTTGACAGTTCATAACGTACGATTATTCTGTCAAACGCTTTGTTTAACTGACTTTATCGTACGTTATGAACTGTCAAACGATTACTTTATAGCCTGACCAGGAACATAAAAACCCTCGCCATGTTGCGGAAAACTAATGGTACTAATTTCTTTTAATGGCAACAGTAACTGAAAACTTCATTGACATGTCACCTTGCATGTCAGTCTATTGCTGTCAAAGTGTAAACAAATTTTATTTTTATGTGCGCAATTAATTTTGTGAATTAAATTGCTAAAATCTTTTTATAGTCGTGAAAGAAAAGTGGTTTACAATGTGTTAAAGTATTTGTCGAAGAGAAATACTAAGGGTTCGGACAATATTTTCATTGAATAATGTTTCCGACAAAGGTTGTCAAATTGACTGACATGTTTATCGTATAGTACAGTCCACTATGAAAATTAGATGTGGTTTGTTTCAACTACCTATTTTAATTTTTTTGTCACTTTCTAAGTGTTGAATTTTATGGAATTGGGAAAGAAGTACCGAGTCTGAAGCGTTCATGAGCAGACATTGCAGTTGAATATTCAAGTTCTGAATTTGATTATTGATGAATAATAAAATAAATCCTACTAGCTCGATTGATGGTTTCATTTAATTTATTTAAACCAGGTTACCTATAATAATATTTTTTCGTTAATTTATGAAAATATCAAATTAGCCCGTAATCCTAAATCCTGATACATAAAGTTAGCCTATTAATTTAACACAGGTACGACTGTACTCAGTGTTGCACTATCAAATGCAATTGACGCGCCTCTATGCCAGGGTTTTTATGTTCCTGGTCAGGCTATACACAATTCCACCTCAGGTGCCCATTTCAGGACCTGTATTACCTGCCATGTTTTTAATTAATTTATAATCCTATTTGAAAAGGAAAACTACTTGAGTTTTAATTATGACTATCAAGACACAACTACACAAGTTACATCACTATCCGTAAGTATAAAGGAAATCTGCGATCGTAAACCAAATATGGCTGGATGGGAAAACAAATCTAGTTTCACATCCTACACTTTTCTTTTCACATAATTGGTTATAATTGAGTAACAGCTAATTAATTGGTGTAATTAGAAAAATCGGTTTCCGAAACATCTGTGTAAGTAGTACGTTTCCTTCGAAAAGGAAAATCTAGTAAAAACCAACTGAACTAGAACCTGGTTTCGAAAACTGGACCTAGACCATGTTGGGAAATAGTTGAAAGCGTAAGTGGTTGAAAATCTTGTTATTAATTAGGTTTTCTTTATTTACTTGTCTAATACATTACTCGGTTACACACATCATATAGTAGGTACCACTGTGAAATAAGTATTACAGCATTATTATGAGCTAAGCACAAAACGTAACCAGCAATGGCCTAAAATAGTGTAACTTAAAGCATTCGAGCAATGAGCTAACTCATCATAAGTACGTTAGTACCTCCTATTTGATAAGTTATGATTTACGCCCGTATTCATAAACGATGCTTGCTTAAGTGAAATCAGAAAATCGAACGCAGTGTTGAATAGAGCTCTGTGTTTGGTGCATGTGTCACTCTGTGCGTCCACGCGCACTGTGAGACCTCATAGTAATGTTTGTGAATACGGGCGTGTTTCGTTCCTTTTTCATATGATGCTAAATTTTGACTACAATCTCATCTTAGTGACTTTAAATATAAAAACCGGCTCAACTATCACATCAGTCATGCCTGCCCGTTTTTCACAGTATCATTTCAACATGTAATAGATATTTCTCAACCATTACGAGTACACGTGCGTGCGACGCCGGGGCGTGGTGCTAGTCAATTTATTGTCGGAGGCACCCGCCGGCGACTTGAGGAATTCGGCGCCATAAGTGGGGGGTTGGGCAATTGGAGATCGGGCTGCAATCGACCCATTAGATTGGCCTTGCCGGGTCCCGTGTGAAAAGAAGGAGGGGCAGATATAGTATGGTAATAGATATCTTGGACTGGGTGTAACTCGAAGATGCCTGTTAATTGACGATTATAATAAAGCGACGATAGCCGAATGGTGAAGGTATCGGACTTTAACTTTATTCGGAGGGTTCGATCCCTGCCGCCGCTCGACTTTTAAAGTGGACCCACTCGTAACACGCATATTTAGCTTACTTCGTTCGTTCGTTCGTTCGTTTCAGCCGAAAGACGCCCACTGCTGGACACAGGCCTCCCCCAAGGATTTCCACAAAGACCGGTCCTGCGCCGCTCGCATCCAGGCATCTCCCGCGACCCTCACCAGATCGTCGGTCCACCTAGTGGGAAGCCTGTCCAGGTCCACGCTTTAATTGACACAATTGAATTGACAATGAAGATATCCTATCATACTGATATAATCACAACTTAATCACAGCTAGGTTAGCAATAAAGAAACAAGTGCTGACTGAGATCTGAGCCATTTGCTACATTTTTTCAGGATGAATCACCATGATGTTACCATCGTTCTTGGAGATTAATGCAAGGGAGGATAGTCTTTATACATTACATATTGATTAGATGTTAATATAAAGTTTATCAGTTAACTGAAATTCCTTTGGTATTTACTGAACAAGATAATCAATAACATCAATCACCGTAGCAATTACTATTGAGAATAATGATAAACTTGTTTGTAGATCAACTTGCTTTTATTTCAGCACATTTTATATTAATACAAAATTAACACCGGTGGGACGCTCGGCGCGACCAGAGAGAAGAAAAAAAATTGACACTAGTGAAGTGCAAATCAATTGACGATCATAGTGTTGTGCTTTATGTATTTCAACACTCCTCCTCAAATTTAACAATAACGTCTTAAATTTGCTACTTGTAAAGCACCACACTATGTCCCCAAATACAAATACAATAGTTAGACTATAACAATTACAGCTTTTACATATTTAAAATTATTAGTTTACTATTTATCTATGTATTTAGTATTCTTTAGTTATCTATCCATACATTTATTACAAGTTAACTTAGGTATTTATGTAAGTATTTATCCTATTTATCTTATTAACCATTTACTTTAACTTATTTAATTATACAATACTAATTTGTTTTACTTTTCAGGTAAGTATATAATCTTAAATCTCACAACAGTCAGCATTATTACACCTTTTTATATTTACTCATATCATTAATTACTTTCCTTAAGTTAAATTAAACAAAATACAACTCCTCCTGAATGTATATAACTTTTATAAAGTTTTAATAAAGTATTTTTAGTTACTAACTCATAAAGTGATTAACACAGTTTACAAACTTTTCTTTACATAAGCTTTTAGTCATTAAATCTGCTAAGTTATCATTTGAATTTACATATTCAATGTTGATGATGTTCTTTTCAATAAGATCTTTCAAGAAATGAGCCCTTATATCAATGTGCTTAGTTCTTTTAGAATTTTCGTAACTTTTCGACATAGATATGGCACTTATATTATCAACAAGTAAAATAGCATCACTATTGATGCTCAGGTGTTTGCTGAGGCCCTTGATGTTTACCAGCTCCTGTGCAGCAGCAGCAGCAGCGACGTACTCCGATTCAGCGGTGGATAGCGCCACACACGATTGCTTTTTCGAAAACCAAGCTATAGGGTTCACTCCATGTAGTATTATGCTGCCGCTTACGCTTTTCCTGTCGCTTCTGTCTCCAGCCCAGTCTGCATCAGAGAATCCATACAGGTTTGTATCTTTAGTCTTTCGAAATATTATACCTTTATCTTTGGTTTCTTTTAGGTAGCGTAGCACTCTCTTACTAGCTTTCCACAGTTGTTCATTTGGTTTATCTAGGTATCTACTCAGATAGGATACCACAAATGTCAAGTCCGGTCTCGAAGTCACAGTTAAGTATAGCAGGCTTCCAATCAATTCACGGTAGGGTACATTCAGTATTTCTTCATTATCATTTATTTTTATATTGTAGTCTATTTCCATAGGTGTCTTCATTCCTTTGCAGTCAGTCATATTATATTTCTTTAGTATTCTCTCTATCATATTAGTTTGTTTTATTTTTATAGAATCTTCATTTCTCTCAACTTGCATGCCTAAAAATGTTTTCATTTTTCCTAGGTTCTTCGCATTGAATTGTCTAATTAATTCCTTTATAGTAGTTTCTCCATTTCCAATAATTAGAATATCATCGACGTATATCAACATCCAGCAGTCTTTTTTGTAGTACATACAGTAGTCGTATTCTGATCGTAGAAATCCATTTCTCTTCGCGAATTCATCTATAGTTTCATTCCAACATTTAGGAGATTCTGTCAGTCCATACAATGCTCGCTTCAGTTTCAACACTGTATTTTTATTTTTAGTTTCATATCCTTTTGGTACTTTTATGTATACATCCGACTTTAGCATTCCATTCAAAAATGCGGTTGGTATGTCTAGTTGTACAATTTCAAGATCTTCTTGTACTGCTTTTGAAATAAACATTCTTACTGTAGCATGTCTCGCAACTGGTGCATAATTATTTTCAAAAATATCTTCTTTCTTCTGTTGAAATCCTCTCACGACTAACCTTGCTTTCTTAGTTCCTTCTTCTTTTTCTTTAAAAATCCACTTTGTATCTATTGATTTCATTCCCTTCGGTAATTTTGTTTCTTCCCATGTTTCCAATTTCTCAAGTGCTTGTAATTCATGATTTATTGCTTCTTTCCACTCAGTATTCTTTATTGCTTCTTCATACGAGTTTGGTACACTGGCGCTTAGACAAATGACGATATTACTTTCGTATTGTTGTAGATATGCTGGTCGTTTCACTATTCTTCCTGCTTTAGTACAGTATTTTTCTTCATCTAATTCTTCAGTTTCTTCACTTGAACTTTCATTTCTTTCATTTCCATTGTCTGTATCTATTTCTTCTTCCTGTTGTAAATACTTTCCTTGTTTAATTTCTTCCTTCTGACTGTATTGAAAATCAGTTTCATCGAATTGCACATCTCTTGACACAATAATTGAGTTATTTTCCGGATTCCACAGCCTATATCCCACAGTACCATAACCAACCATCCTTGTTTCTTGCGCTCTTTTATTCAATTTTCCTTGTCTTGGTATGATAGTAGCCCACACTCTTGAACCAAATACTCGCAGTCGTGATAAGTCAGTTTTCCCATATCTCATGAAGCATGGTGTCTTGAAATTGATCGCCCTTGAAGGAGATCTGTTCAGTTGGTAAGCTGCGCATTGTATCGCTTCACACCACAATGACTTGGGCAATTTTGTCTCTGCAAACAAAGTTCTCACTTTATCACACAAGGTTCTATTTAAGCGCTCCGCCACTCCATTTTGTTGCGGGGAATAAGGTAAGGTATATTCCAATCGTATTCCTTTATTTCTACAAAAGTTTTTTACTTTAAGTGCTGTAAACTCTGCGCCATTGTCACATCGAATCCTTTGAACTTTATTACTTATGTCATTTTCCAACCTTCTTATGTAATTTATTAATATATCGGTTGCTTCAGATTTATTTACCATTGGAAACACTACGCAAAAATGAGAGTAATCATCCAAAATAGTCAAAAAATATCTCTCACCGTTAAGTCCACATTCTCTGACAGGTCCTGCTATATCGGTGTGTAACATTTCACCCACTCTCCTCGATCTTGGTTTTGATGTCTCCTTGAACGGTCGCCTTGTAGCTTTCCCCTCCATACATGGGCTGCAAACTTTATTACTTGTTGGTAACTGCATTATACCTAAACATTTTCTATTTAAATGTCCTAATCTTTGATGCCAGATATTATTGGAAAGATCATCATCACACTGATTACTAGCTTTACTCAAGTTACATTTTACAAAATTTATATTTGCATTCAATTTATACAACCTGTTTTCGCAATAGCCAACCAAATTAATATGTGTGCCCTTTATTATGACATTATTTTTGTTAAAATTTACCAAAAATCCAGCTTCAGTTATTTTCTTTACAGATAATAAGTTATAAGTGACATTTTCAACAATTAACGCTTCTATTTTTATGTTATTATTTTTATGTTTAAATCTCAAGGTTCCAATTTTATTGGTTGTTATGTATTGACCATTTGCAACAAATATTTTTATATGTTTATCCAAGCTTTTAACATTTGACATGTACTTTTCATAATTATTACTTACAATGTGTTGTGTACAACCGGAGTCCACAATAAAATTAATTTCAAAATCATTGCCAGCAGCAGTTAACATCTCTTGTTCACTCGCAATGAAACTCAGGTCACTTTGATGTAGTAAAGATGACGGTTGATATCCTCTTGATCCTCGTCCTTGCCTTCCTCGGCCTCTGCCACGGCTCCTTGCATTATTCCTCCTCTGCTCCGGTACTTTTCCCTTATTTTTGCATTCGTATGATTTGTGGCCGGGTTTTCCGCATGTATAACAGGTGATGAAAGCCTTTTCTTCGTGGTCTTCATTACTCACATTTAATTTAGTTTGTGCGTCGAGTAGTCTCGCTTTTACAAAGTCAAAGCTCAAACTCTTCTCCGTTGCCATTGTTCTGTGTCTGTAATGGTTCTGTGCATTTCATGGACAAAAGTTTTCTCTTTAGGTAAAATCTATTATATACGCTTCTTCGTTCGAAGTTATTTTCCAATAACGTTAGCATTTCTTTTGCATTACACGCATTTCTTATAATTTCCACATATTTGTCGGAAATACACTGAGCTATGAGTGATTTGGCTCGGGCATCATCCTTCATGTATTGTTTGTCATGTTCCTTTGTTTTGTCCTCCTCCAAAACATATGAAACACCTTTTTCCTCCAATATCAATTTCAGACGAAATTTCCATGTACTGAAATTTGTGTTCTCGTTTAGAAGTGGCAAAGTGGTAGCCGCCGCAGCAACGCCCGCAGACGCCATTTTTGTCGAAGTCACACTCACAATGTGCTACCACAATTTTCAGGATCGCAACCCCTTTTATTGTTCCGTTATCCACTGTTGTAGCTAACTACGCTCTGCTACCATATTGAGAATAATGATAAACTTGTTTGTAGATCAACTTGCTTTTATTTCAGCACATTTTATATTAATACAAAATTAACACCGGTGGGACGCTCGGCGCGACCAGAGAGAAGAAAAAAAATTGACACTAGTGAAGTGCAAATCAATTGACGATCATAGTGTTGTGCTTTATGTATTTCAACAATTACACGCTTGAGATATTACAAGTTGTTGATATTACCACAATGCGGGCAAATAGAGTGGGTTTTGTCTATCCAAGGTATCATATTTGGTGGAAACTAGGCATTATGGAGCAGGTAGAGCACGGGACTATTCCCACCTCTAGTTCCCACCGCTGCAACTCCTGTGTAGCCAGGATCTAACTTGACCGCCAAAGGAGCAGTAAAAGTGTATTTAGATACTACTGAAGAGAAAAAGACTCTTCCAGATTTTCTTGAACAAACAACAGGTTCAATGATTAAGGTAGTGTACCTAATTAATATTCGAAGCACGTGCGAAGCCTACTGCTCTTTTGTACTACTGTTGATTATGTATTCATTAGCTTATCGCTTATTAAGATGCGTTGTTACTTACGACTGATTGCTGATATTGAACCCACCCACCTGAAACAGAAGAATTGATTGTAAATGATCTGGAACCTTGACCGCAGTTTGGCAATCATTGTTGATGACTGGATGGTCATCAAGGAAAAAGTGCTTGACGCTATCGGGCATAACAATTAATTATTGTGTAAGAGCCACTTCTGGCGATGATCACAATGTAATTATTATGATAATTAATGAAATGCTTGATGCTGTAAGAAGTTATGGGTAGCAATGTTGTTTGTTGTTTTTTAAACTTTCACAGAATCAGTTGTAGGTACTTAAAAAGATGGTAATATCATGTCAGCACATTTTTTAATTTATTTCTGAATTTTGACGTACTATCGGCAACAGTGATTATTACCCATTGCCGGTCATGTCATGCCGCAAAGAATCGCCATTTGATGAGAGCGAGAGCAAAAACGGATAGTTAACACTGTGGCCGTGTGTACGTATTACGACTTAAAAGGTTTAGTATGTGCAAACCTGTATGTTTCATAATCGAATAACTTAAATATTTGAATATCCTAATTGCTAAACAATTTCTCGATCACTTTGATAAAGAAAACTCATATTATTTACCATTTACAATTACCATTAACAGACAGGATAATTATAGCTTCATTCCGCTAAAAGCTCAAGGCACAGCCGGTACAAAGTAGCCAATAAAGTGTCGCTATGTTGCAAGCTTTTAAAGTTTGTCGCCGAAAGCTCGCGGCCGGAAATGGGGGCGAAGCTGGCCGACACATTAAGCCGCGCCCTGCCTCTCCCAGCGCGGGCTCACTACTTAGTTTTGACACAAAGTTATGTACATAAAATAAGTTGAGGCATGTTTGGCACATTTCATTTTCTTAGCGGACTTCAGATTGTAATATCACTGAATACAATACACTAGTATTGTATATTTGCTATATTTTAGGGTACGGGCGTGGCTGGTTTACGCTAGTAATAATCTATACTAATATTATAAAGCTGAAGAGTTTGTTTGTTTGTTTACTTGAACGCGCTAATCTCAGGAACTACTGGTCCGATTTGAAAAATTATTTCAGTGTTAGAAAGCTCATTTATCGAGGAAGGCTATAGGCTATATACCATCACGATACGAGTAATAGGAGCAGAGCAACAATGAAAAATGATGCAAAAAGGAGTTTTTACGCGAACGAAGTCGCGGGCACAGCTAGTAACTTATATATCAGAAGTTTATAGCATCTAATAAAATATGAAATTGAATCATTTAATATAGATTCTAAAACAATTACGAGAGAATAACTACAAGTAAAAGTATTTTAGCCTTCACAATCTGGACTAGTCTTGTAACAGATTTTAACACTGGCTACATAAACAATAGAAATTAGAGATGGATTTCTTCTTAAGAAGAATTACCTTAATGGACTTAGATTTACTGGTCAAAATTAATAAAATATACTGAAAAAAAATTCTACGAATAGTTTTATTTTAACGTTAATATTATTTATTTAAAGTATGCTTGATTGATTTTCATTGATTTATTATTAAATATCATTTTATATTATTGACATAAATAATATTAATTTGTTTTTATTGAACGATTGCATGTCTGTCTGCACATGCACGATATACGTACTTTATTTAGTGACATACACCCGTATTCACAAACATTACCTATTATGAGGTCCCACAGTGCGCGTGATTTATTTAAATCGGGGGCTTCAACCACGGGTGCGTCGAATACTGGGGGACTCGGCCACGGACCCGAACGCACTGGGTGACACAGGAACCAATCAAGAGCTCTATTCAACGCTGTGCGTTCAATTTTCTGCTTCATCGTTTGTGAATACGGGCAAAAATTTGCTATATTAGTACCAACGTAAACCTGCACAATAAATACCAAAGGCACAGTAAAGTGATCTACAACGCTCCTAACTACCACATTTACCATTTGACACTTGACAGCAGAATGAAGAGAAGGTGCCGTAGCAAGGTCCGCCGCGCCCATTCCTAAAATTGATTAGAGTCCGTTGGCCAACGCTGTGGGAACCAACAACTGAACGCGCGTGCGCCGGGCGGCCTTGCGTTCGCCGCGTAGGCGCAGGTTGGATTCTACCCGAGTTAGGCGCCTTAGAGTCAGTGACTCAGTACCTTATTTGACCAGGAGGATCAGATGCTTTGGTAAAACAAAAGGGGTTGTGTTATGAACCGCGTACCACTGTGGAGCTTTATCTGCATTTTCCGGTCATCTCTATGAGCAATCATCATGTACCTCTTCAGCGCAACCACGACCACTCTGACAAGAGTGCCCGTATAAGAAGAAGAAGAAGAAGATGAACAATCATCATCATCATTATTTCAGACACTTGACGTCCACTGCTGAATATAGGCAGCCTCCGATGATTTCAGATGTGATGGTTTCCGAGCGGCCTGCACCCAGCGCCTTCTTTTATGAGGTCAACTGTGCAATAGCGACGGACTAAGCCGAATATGAGGCATTTCGTTGCAAAATTAGTTAGAAAAGGATTCGATTTTATAATTTTGGAACGTTGCAACAACTTTGTGAGCTCAGAACCACACAGAATTGTACGAATTTGTGTTCAAATAGTCGTTTCACGAAAACTTTCAGAACTCTAAAGAAATAGCTAGACTAGGCCCTATAAAGAAGTATTTATTTAAAAAATCCATTCCAATTACACGGTTACGCTTCAAATTACACTGAGTCAACACCTGTCGGAGTCAAAGGTCGCTAAATCTGCGATCCAAATCCTGCGCTCTGCGGACCACGCCCACCGTGTCGTGAGAGAGTGCTGATTCATACTTCAAAACAGCTCCAATTATAGGT
This sequence comes from Ostrinia nubilalis, assembly GCF_963855985.1. NCBI lineage: Eukaryota > Metazoa > Arthropoda > Insecta > Lepidoptera > Crambidae > Ostrinia > Ostrinia nubilalis. Next base: position 1,265,177 of record NC_087088.1, on the reverse strand, counting down.
ACGGATATCTGCTATTTATTAATCACGATTTAATCCACGTGTTGGTTGGTTTGATGCACGATTTTGGAGTACCTGTAGCACAACAGGGAAATACGTATAGGTACTCGTACGTAAGATGTTAATTACATACGATTTTAAAAGTGAGACATCTAAAGAATGTCTGAAAAAAAAAACTTTATTTGTCCTAATAAGGAGGACTAGGATAATAATATTGTGTAAAAATATTCTTTCGATTATTATCAAAACAAACATTCTGTTCAATTCGCTACAAAAGTGCTTTTGACGTAGGCTTATAATTCGATGGAGAAAAACGACATTTTAAAAGCCAATGTCTTTCGCTGACTACATTAGGAACCTGAATTAACTTCATTAGCGCTGGACAAGAAAAATAACGAGTAATCGCCTTCAATATTAATGGCAGCTGTAAGGATATGTTATAATCTCAATAAAACTGCCGTTAGCGGCTACATGCGCCGCTCTCATTAACACGACACCAATTACAATTCATTACATTATTACTAATCAGTTTAAACATGAACCTATTATACTAAACACAGCGTCGCAGTTGCCCGACTTTTCAATTTTTTTGTCGATCGTTTCTAATTTCATGTTTCAGTGCGGAAGATAGGCTTTGCCTTGTATGGGTTGTTATTTAGCATGAATAAGTGGTGAGTAGTGCGCATTATTGCGTGCGCGGGCGCCGCGGCCGATCAAAGCCACGTCACGCGCGCCCCGCCCTCTCCTGACGGCGACTGTCTTTTGTTTCACTATAAGGAAAATGCGACTCATTACAGCTCATTTGTTTTTTGTGGGGGCAGTTGTGTGGTCACTTTTACATAAGACCCGCGAAGGGTTAAGTTATGATGAAAAGTTGAGGAAAGTCAATTTAATAATTAATTTTAAGCAAAGCACCTAGAAGTCTACACCCACTTCTCCACCACTATATGGCCGGGACCACCTTACTGGCATAGTAAGCCCAGTAGAAATAGGCAAAAGGTCACTAACTTACTCACTCACTCACAGAAATCTCAAAAACTATTCCACATAAGTACAAACTTGAAATTCGGTAGGTAGATTTCTTATACGATAAACACGGATTTTACTCCTCCACTATGAGGGTAAATTGGCGTCCGTGTACGAAGTCGCGGGCGGCCGCTAGTCTAGGTATAAATGGTTTTTGGAAACTCTATTAGAAAGCTATCTACAAAACTATATCTATCTCTATAAATAAAAATGAATTGCTGTTCGTTAGTCTGATTAAAACTCGAGAACGGCTGGGCCGATTGAGCTGATTTTGGTTTTAAAATGTTTGTCGTAGTCCAGGGTAGGTCTAAACGGTGAGCAAATACGCGCGCAATATTGTTTTTCTGTGACAGACAAAATTCCACGCGGGCGAAGCCGCGGGCGGAAAGCTAGTTTTCAATAAAGTCTGCTCTACATTTATTTTGTCCATCCATAATTAACTTTAAAAAAAAATAAAACCGACTTCAAATGCGTGAACACAAAAAAAAACTAAAAATTAAAAATATTGCGTATAAAAAAGTTCATCCCCAATTTTCCACCCTTGGGGGTGAAATATTTTCTTCAAATTCGCATGAAACCACCCTTTTGATAATACCTATTCAACAAAAAAATAATCGTTCAAATTGATTTATAATCGGCGGAGATATTGCGTATAAAAAAGTTCATCCCCAATTTTCCACCCTTGGGGGTTGTTTTTCCTATTATTAAATTTAAATGGGACCACCCTTGAGGTATTACCTATACGCCGAAAAAAGATTTGTTCAAATCGGTTCATAATTGGCGGAGTTATCGCGTAACAAACATAGAAAAAAAACATACGGGTCGAATTGAGAACCTCCTCCTTTTCAACCGACTTCAAAAAAGGAGGAGGTTCTCAATTCGACCCGTATGTTTTTTTTTTTTTTTTTTTTCTATGTTTGTTACGCGATAACTCCGCCAATTATGAACCGATTTGAACAAATCTTTTTTCGGCGTATAGGTAATACCTCAAGGGTGGTCCCATTTAAATTTAATAATAGAAAAAACAACCCCCAAGGGTGGAAAATTGGGGATGAACTTTTTTATACGCAATATCTCCGCCGATTATAAATCAATTTGAACGATTATTTTTTTGTTGAATAGGTATTATCAAAAGGGTGGTATCATGCGAATTTGAAGAAAATATTTCACCCCCAAGGGTGGAAAATTGTGGATGAACTTTTTTATACGCAATATTTTTAATTTTTAGTTTTTTTTTTGTGTTCTCGCATTTGAAGTCGGTTTTATTTTTTTTAAAAGTTAATTATTTGAAGTCGGTTGAAAACAATACGAAATGATACATAGAAAAATTAACCCAAGAATTTAGACGATAGGTATATTATCTAGCTAGCCTTTTCTTTTGTCCAGTTTCAGAGCAGGAATGCTTCGCCATAAAGCCTTCCGTCGACGCGGGCGCAGGGCGCGCTAATTCACGCGCATCGGTCCATCCACTCCTCTATTTGTGCCTTTGTAATTGGGTTTTTAATTAAAGTCTTATTTTCTTTTGATGCTCCACTTAAGTGGTGGTTACTTTTGTGAGTTTATTTAGGTAGTGTTATGCGGACATGTAGTTATTAGGTCTTGAATAATCAAGCATAATTTTATGTTATTGATGTAACTGTTATAACATTATTAACAAAAGTTCATTCATTACTCATACAATAATATGTACCTACCTAGGTACGTACATGGTGAAATCTATTGGATGGGCTGTGATGGCGATCGTATTAATCATCACTACAAACGAACTTAGGTACTTTCGCTTTTGATTTTTTTTTAAAGAATACTGAACTGTTTTTGAATTTGCTGTATTCGAATCCTAAAACCAATTTTGAATAGCAAAAATCTTTTTCAACTAATAAAATCCCATCAAATAACATACCTGAATATCTACTAATAAATTATGCTATTAGTTAGTTAACGACCTACCCACTAGCACAGCTGACACAGCTGATCATTTAATGGGTAACAGCCTTTTTATTTGCTTTTACTTCATCCTCTCAGTAATTTCGGAACATTATCGGCAGGTATAGAAGCCGCCGCGTGCCGGCGAGGACAAAAACATCCAGGGGACATGTCGCGAGGTGTTTACGACGCCATTTGCGGACGCCGGACAAAGCCTGGAAATAGAGCGGCTAATGATAGTTAAATGAGGGCGAATTTACTCTCTCATTGTTTGAAGACGGGCTGTAGGGTTGCCAGGGTAAAATATCGGAAATAACCAATACATTAGTATTGTTATTATGTCCACACAAGGTGGACCGACCGCAGAGAAGCGCTGGACGCAAGCCGCTACCAACCGGGCAACATGGAAAGCATTGGGGGAGGCCTATGTTCAGCAGTGGGCGTCCTATGGTGATGATGATGTTATTATGTCAGTGTGACGAAGAACACAAGAACACATTTACGAGCTTATTTACAACAAGTATACCAACTTGGCTTTTAATAGAACATTTTTATTGTATGCTTCGGAAATGTCCATTTATTCCATGAGGGATGCCAGCTTCAAGTTTAGAGTTGAGAAATATATCAGACTTTTATAAAATATCATTGAAGCTTTTTTTTAGGACAGTTTTAGTCAGTTGCAGTTGTTGCTTTATAGATCAAGCTAAATAATTTATGCATGACAGAAGAATATGAAGAAGAAAAATTAAATACATAGATATTGTTATTTAAACTCCTGACAGCCCAAGACAACGACGAAGGAAAAAAATAATTGCGCTCCATTTTGCGACGTAATGCTGATGTCGCGATGATTCGGACCTATGAGTAAATGAAATAAACGTCTGTGGCATTCGCCGTCGCATGTGTTCACAAAAACCGCAGTCGACGGAACAGTTAAATAGACCAATAAATAATAGATTTGATATTTTTGTATACCTACTCGTAGGTAACAAAAAGAACAAGAATGTATATGTTACGGTCAAAGTGATAAATGTGAAAATTATGAATAATCGCCGGTTATTATGAATAATTACCGCATGATTTGGTAAATGTGATTAATATGAGGTCATTTATGTGTGTATAAAACTAAATAGGCGGCTTAGGGGTGGCCCAAGGGCCACCCCCGCCGCACCTTAACCTATTTTTCACTTTAAATCAAAATATTATGTTATAGGCATCATGGAAAAGTAATATTATGCAAAAAACATTCCCAACTCATTATTTATTTATTTTTTATTTATTTATTTAAGGACAGCTAACAAGACATACACAATTAACAGGAAAAAAAAAACATTGAAAACAATACATGTTTATAGTGTAGCCTTAATTAAAAGCTGCCACGACATGTGCATAGATTGCGTGGAAGCGTAGTATCGACTAAATTAAAAAACACAAAAATTTAATTGAACTACATTCAATTAAATTTTCGTGTTAATATATAAGGTGTTATTTTTTATACTGATCATACTTTACCAACGCATCTAATAAAATCATACAAATACAACCCAAGTGTTTTTAAAAAAAAATTCAGGCTAGTTTTTGTTTTTACTTTTCCTAACAAAAAAAAGATATTATTTTTACAACCATCCTGTCTTCACTCACTGCCTCTCTCTCTTTCTTTACTCATTTCATTCATACGAGTACGAACAATGGGCGCGCGCGTTCATTCAACGTTCACACACATAAAGGTTAGATTACACTAAACCTACGTTACCAAAAATTATCACTCGTGAGTATGTACGATGTTACGTCATGTTAATAGGTACTACGCGCTGGGAGAAATAAAATCTAGCCACATAGGTAGGTAAATAAGTGTAGGTATTTTCATTAGTGTAATAGCGGGGGACTTTTCCAACGAACCGAGGCGAATCATCCGCGTTAAACTAGAAATTTAGAAAAGGATAGAAATTGGAATTCAATATCTACGGTTTCGTAATGCCTACGCAATTTATTTAGAGACGTAATAAAAAATTGATAGGTAGGTACATACCTATCACTACTTCGCTTCGCGTCAGTGGAAATGCACCCTAATATTGAATATGATTATGTGTTGTAAATAAAACTCACTGATCAATTTTGCTGGTTTTAATTCCTAAATTATGATTTGCCATCACACTTTAGATTCATTGATTTTACTTATTCACACATTTACCTATTTTGAATGTTGTTATTTAAAGTTCCTAGGTTATTATTACACTAATCACAATACATTTTGAATGTCAAGCCTTTGTTGAATGTTCACGTAAACACTGTCTTGCACTGTCTAATCTAGCCACGATCGAATTGAAATAATGCTTCCGGGCTGCACACTTGCTTGCTGTTCACTAGACACCACGTCGGACTCGTATTCACAATTCGCGCACTAACTTTTTTACGGAAAAAGTCCCTTTCGCGTAAACAAGCACTCATCTGTCCAAATCACACTGTAGGTACAACCTAGGTAGACTTCGCAATAACCATCGATAGAACTCGGTCCCGGTCGTGGCCCTCTGGCAACAACTCCTTGATAAGGCATTCCGTATTTTTACGCAAAAGCCGCCGTCTGCGGCGCTCGCATCTGGGTACCGCCAGCACTGTGCCGGTGATTGAAATTGAAATCCAGAACTTCGTCCTCGAAGCGCACGGGATCTCGTCAAGTCAGGATACGGCTGCGCTCCCTGAAGCGCTGCGCGGCTCCAAACAAGCAAGGTGTGAAGGTTTTCGACTCGTTAATGTTTCTCGTCGGCCAGTTAGTGTGCCCGAAACATAATTTCACCTGCGTTTTGTTATTTATCAAGCGCGGCATTGTAATAACTCGCACACACACACTGCAATACGTTTGGGCACAACATTGGACTGACTGGGACGATTGTTTATGTTGTGGCGCTCCCGCATGCCGATCGGCGACTCGGCGCGGGCTGTGGGCGCGGAGCGACTGGCTGGCATATCAATATGGCCGACTCACGCGGCGCGGCACGTGGCAGCGGTCGTTGCCCTCGGCCGGCTACTACGATAGTGCGTAAACGAATACTCTGCGCGCTCAAAGGATGATTTATTTTTTATTTTTTTCAAAACATTCTTTGTCGTTTTACTCGAAAACTAGCCTGAATTTTTTTTTAAAAACACTTGGGTTGTATTTGTATGATTTTATTAGATGCGTTGGTAAAGTATAATCAGTATAAAAAATAACACCTTATATAAGAATTTAATTCAAGCCAGGAATCCAGCATATCAACTGCATGTCTTAGATAATAGTGACTGAAGGTAGAATATAGAATATAATATTTAAATGCAGTTTGATATCAGACCGCTGACTGAAATGTAAAAACCAGAAAGTAAACCAGTAAACCCAGAAAAGAAAGCATAAACACCAGCAAAGATGACAATATGCACAGCTATGAATGTAGATAGCGAAATATTACGAACATTTTACGAAAATGAGGAACCACAACTATGATTATTTAGAACATCATTAACACAAGTTTTAAAAGTACTAAACTTTGTGTATATATTCAAATCACTACACTTAGCTAATACTCCGAATTGATCCTGAAGTCTGTCCATAGGTGAATAGTGTCCTAGATTACTCCTGTAAGGCTTAGGAGAAAGAGGTTTAATAAATCGCGTGCTTCTAATATGCTTACGCGTAATTGTAAAATTAATTTGTTCCAAGAGAAAGGAACAGTCAAAGGAGGCATGAATAATTTTGTGTAAGAAGTACAGATCCAGCAACTGTCTTCTTTTCTGAAGATTTTGAATTTTGAAGTGTGACAGACGATCCGTATAAGAAGGCAGTTTTTTAGCCAAGTTATGTTGAAAGGATAGGTGCCAGAGAAATCTTTTTTGAATAGATTCAATGCGCTTGATATGTACCTCGTACCGAGGGGACCATATAACACTACAGTATTCCAGAGAAGATCTTATTAAAGCGTTAAAAATAAGAATTTTACTAAATGAATTATTAAAAGTTTTGGTATTTCTAATAACAAATCCAAGCATTTTAAAACATTTATTTACTAGTTTGTCTATGTGAATGTTAAAACTTAATTTTTTATCGAAATAAACACCAAGATCGCGAATTTCTGTAACTTCATTTATGGGTTCGTTATGAATTTTATATATGTAGTTAGAAGGAACTTTCTTTTTAGAGAAACGAATAAAATTGCATTTTTTAATATTTAAAACCATAAGATTACTATTGCACCAGACATCAAACCGATCAATATCCTCCTGTAAACGCATACAATCCGAAACATCATCTACACGCCTAACAATTTTTAAATCATCCGCATATAAATAAAATGTGCTATATCTGAAACATTGTGATACGTCATTAACAAATAAATTAAAGAAGAGAGGTCCCAAATGAGATCCTTGCGGTACACCCGAAGAAACGTCAAAGGCATCAGAAGATTCCCCATTGATAACAACTCTAGATTTACGATCTGTCAGATATGACTGACACCATTGGAGGAATTTGCCATGGAAGCCAAATTGTGATGATAGCTTTGAAATGAGGATGCTGTGGTCAACCTTATCAAATGCCTTGCTGAAATCGGTGTAGATCACATCAGCACAGGCGCGAGAGTCGACAGCGGCAACTAGATCACTTACATAGCAAGAATAAGAAGGCAGTTTTTTAGCCAAGTTATGTTGAAAGGATAGGTGCCAGAGAAATCTTTTTTGAATAGATTCAATGCGCTTGATATGTACCTCGTACCGAGGGGACCATATAACACTACAGTATTCCAGAGAAGATCTTATTAAAGCGTTAAAAATAAGAATTTTACTAAATGAATTATTAAAAGTTTTGGTATTTCTAATAACAAATCCAAGCATTTTAAAACATTTATTTACTAGTTTGTCTATGTGAATGTTAAAACTTAATTTTTTATCGAAATAAACACCAAGATCGCGAATTTCTGTAACTTCATTTATGGGTTCGTTATGAATTTTATATATGTAGTTAGAAGGAACTTTCTTTTTAGAGAAACGAATAAAATTGCATTTTTTAATATTTAAAACCATAAGATTACTATTGCACCAGACATCAAACCGATCAATATCCTCCTGTAAACGCATACAATCCGAAACATCATCTACACGCCTAACAATTTTTAAATCATCCGCATATAAATAAAATGTGCTATATCTGAAACATTGTGATACGTCATTAACAAATAAATTAAAGAAGAGAGGTCCCAAATGAGATCCTTGCGGTACACCCGAAGAAACGTCAAAGGCATCAGAAGATTCCCCATTGATAACAACTCTAGATTTACGATCTGTCAGATATGACTGACACCATTGGAGGAATTTGCCATGGAAGCCAAATTGTGATGATAGCTTTGAAATGAGGATGCTGTGGTCAACCTTATCAAATGCCTTGCTGAAATCGGTGTAGATCACATCAGCACAGGCGCGAGAGTCGACAGCGGCAACTAGATCACTTACATAGCAAGCAAGGTTGGTAGCAGTGGAGCGGGAACCGACGAATCCGTGTTGTTGGGGTATAATATGCGATTTGACATGCCAATATATAACAGGGTATACAAGCGTCTCAAGGACCTTCCCAAAAATAGGAAGGATTGAGATCGGCCTATAATTGCTTATATCAGATCTATTGCCCTCCTTAAACAGTGGTAAGACGAGAGCCTCTTTCCAAGCTGAGGGGAATAAACCCGTTGATAAGCTCTTGTTGTAAATTAAGGTAAGAGGTAATGCCAAAACGTCAGCACATTTTAACACAAAAATAGCTGGGATTCCGTCCGAACCAGGGCCCTTTCTCCAGTCCAGAACCTTTAAAGCTCTTTCAACATCGTTTTCAGTTAAGAAAATATCATGTAAAGTAGCTGCAATATTGTGACTAATACATAAGCTAGACTTAGCATCCGATTTATTGCTGTTGAAAGTTGAAGAAAAGCAAGACGCGAAGAGATTACATATTACATCGTTGCTAGTGCCAGTAGAATTATTATAAAACATCTTAGAAGGATAAGAACTAATAAATTTTCTTTTTTGCTTTATGAATGACCAAAATATTTTAGGGTTGGATTTAATAGAGGTTTCAATAAGTGAAATATATGAGTGGTAGCAGGATTTTATTACATGTACAGCTCTCTGTTTAAATATATTATAGGAAATTTTGTCTAGAGGATTTTTGTATTTATTATAAAGAATTCTATATTTATTTTTTTGCTTGAGCAGTCGTTTTAAATCTCGATTGAACCAAACGGGATACCTTTGACTACGATAACAGGACATAGGCACATGAGATTTAATGATATCTTGTAGGGTACTGTAAAATATGTCTACCATGTCATTTATGTTGTCAATGTTATGGAATCTCTCGTGCCAATTTGTACCTCTAAGACAGTTAACAATACTATTATAGTCGGCTTTAAAGAAATTATATCTGTTGATTGTTTCACAACAAGAAGAATTAGAAGACCCAATATCACCATTAAATATAAATTGTAATGGAGGATGATGCAAATCAATGCCTGTAAGCGGAGTGTTACATTGTTTCAATTCGCTCAGTGCAACACTAGAAAGCACTAAGTCCAACATTTTATCATTCTGGTTGCTAACACAATTGAACTGTTTGAAGTTGGTGAATGATATAAAGTCTAGGAAAATGTTATTCAATTTACTATTAGCATTAGAAGTGCCAATCAAAGAAGATACGCAGGATGGTGATTCAGTTGCCTTCCATGATATGTTGCCAAGGTTAAAATCACCTAATACAATTGTGGGTCCTTCATTTTCCAAAACAGCACAAGTATTATTAATAAAGGTGGTAAGTATACTCTCTTGAATAGGTGGCGGTAAGTATACACAGCAGAACTTAAGAGTAACGATCTTTCCATTAATGCATACATCCACACCCACCCAAACATCCTCGCACATACTCTCAAACTTAGACAATCTATATGAATTATACTTTTTTGACACAGCAATCAAAACACCACCTCCAGACTTATTACAATGAAAACCGCTGGACTCCCTATCCCTTCTGTGTACAAAAAAATCATTGTTAAAAAGTTCGGAGTCCAATATATCACTACGTAGCCATGTTTCGCTTAAAACTATGATATCAAAATCAGATAGAGATGAATGAATGTAAATATCTAACGTTTTAGTACGAATACCGCGAACATTTTGGTAATAAACTTTGAGCGACGCCATTCATACGGTTGTAAGGACAAGTACATTCATAAACAAAACAAAACCAATAAAAAAAGTTAAGTCAAGTTAATTTCTTCAACATATCAGTGTCACGAATGTAAATAGATTCCGAGCTTTCAGACTTCCGCATAAAAATGCGCCCCCCGCGAACCCAAATGAATTTATAATTTAATTCCTTGGCTCGCAGTCTGGCCGCAGCATGGATGTTCTTGTTCTCGGGACTCAGGTTTTCAGCCACGAAAATGGGTGTCCTCTTGTCATCTATACCAAATTATATTAATTTATGATATCAAAACGTTCAAAAGTTTGGCTGTACACGAGCACGTACACAAGATGTTGTTCTCTTTTATGAAATTTGTTAGTACTATGGTTGAATTATCAAATAATCACTGTTAAATATGATTAATTTATCACTTTTACCGCGACTGTCGGTAATTATTCATAATAACCGGTTATTATTAATAATTTTCAATTTATCACATTAACCGTAACATATACGAATCACAGGCAACCCTATTATTTACCAGAGTGTAAAACTGAAACTAACTTAACGGCTATGCCCACCAAATGCAGGAATGATAAAAGATAAGAAGGCACACCCTTGGATGATTTCCCGTAATTTAAAATTCCACACACCCCGTGCTATTACCCATTAAATATCAAACCATATTATAGAAAACATTATGGTATCATTTCACGCGACAGATGTCACTGCATGGATATGACTGGCAGTGAAATTATCACTGCACGGGTCATTAGCGTGCGACATTCACGTCTCTATTAATTTCTTTAACTCTTAACCGTGGCGAATGGCAGTGCGCATCTTCAAGTGAATACTCTTCATATGGATTTTTTCGGTTTCGATTAAGTTACTTTTGTGGGGGACAGGAGACTGAACATTTTAACCCTGAAGTCTAACTACTCGTAGTTGGTAATTAATTGAAAATTAACTTATCAAACAGCAATCTTATGCTCCTAAACCTATACAACCATACAAGTCCTATGAGGAATCACGTTTTGATAGAGTCATATTAAAAGTGTGTCAATTGATTTGGTCGCCCACTCAATCGATATGTTGCTCTAAGATAATTATGTTGTCATAAACATGTATATTATTTGTAAAGGTCGTTGTGATTTGTCGGCAAACTCACTGAAGAATGAAGAGGCCGCACCCAACTGTCAACACTACAGACAGAACCATTAAGACGTAACAGAAAATTTTCCACATCGCAAGCAAAAAGCGAAGCTCCCATCTTGGTTACGTAAAGCAAATAATGGATGTAAATAATGTGGTAAATGTTTATATTCTGGGTGTGGGCATGGGAAGCATGGTTATATGGTTAACTTTCGCTGAGGTGCGCCGGTGACACACAGGCAGAAAGCTTGGACTCGGAGATGTTCGGCAGAAATTTATGACGTGTTCTTAGATCTGTGGGATTTCCGTATTCCGTATTACATACTTCCGAATTCCATATTTTTCTTTGGCGGTGAAAGTTTTTTTAAATTTACAGACAACATAACATTTTTGTAGTTAGATAAGTTTAGCAACTTTATTCTTCAACAATTTTTAAAATATGACTAATTTATGATTTCTGAAAGACAGGTAAAGAACCACTAACAACTGCAATATCACGATAGAGTAATAGAGTTGCCGTTAACCGTTAATTACATTCATTTTAGCACTCTATTAAAATACACCAATTCATTGGACAGTGAATGATTAATGGGGACCCATAACTTTAAAATTTTGCTCACTAATACAATATTAGAAAGCGACTGATTAGAACATAAATTATGATTTACTACAGACACATGATATTTTTATATAAATAAGAGTTTTGATGAACGGATACCGTATTTACATTCCTTTGAATGCTTTCAACTGACACAAAAAGTATTTCATCACAATGGCGCGCAGGACAAGTAAATTTAATTTTTGTAGTTATCATTTTTCTTCGTCCATCAGCGTTGAAATCGTGTAATTGCTCTAAAAGCTTCATTAATCATCGTAAAGGTTGACTGCTGAGGTTGTTAACAGGACCTTTAAAGTAGGCATTCGTTCTATGCAAATAGTACAAAATTGTGCCCAGTCTTTATCGAGTCCTTGAATGTCAAGGAATTTATCGGGAGGTCTTTTAGATAATATGTAGGGCACTAGATAGTTGTTGAATGTAGGTTGTGAAGTGATACTGTAATCTAACTGGTGATTAAAATCTAAAATACCATCAGGATCAGAATTAAAATGGTAAAAAGGCTTTGAAAGCTTGCCGCTAATTCAGCCGTTGGTGGAAATTAAATTACTTACAAATTGTCAAATATTAAAATAAAATAAAAATAAAAGATTAATAAAAAAAAAACTTTAGATTTGCTCTTCACAATATTTATGTCTATTGGTAAAATGGTCCTAAATGTATGACACCAGTGTTGCAATGTCAGTTGTTTCCTACATGATAGAAGAATACTTTGTTGAAGTTAATAATTATTTTACAATTCCAGAAATAAACATGTCACTCTCAAGTGAAACTAAGCGCGATGCGGCGAGCTTTATCCTTGAAGCTTTAATAACCATTTGAACTTGACCTTGTAGATTTCAAGAGAGCAAGTGGGTCATAAAACTTGAACCAAGGCTCGTCAAAAACATTACGATGTTATCATTATTATTGCACCTGTAGTTGCAACACTGGCTTGAAACAAATGGACCGGTTATTAGGAGGACTACGCAACCACTATTGTAGTGCCGACTAGATCCGACAGTCGGCATCGGTGAAGAAGAAATATGAATGATGTTGATAACGCTGTGTTATATTCAAATGTAAGCCTGTTTAACCTTCATGAATCTATACTAATATCTATACTCATTCCATACTTTCTATACTAATATTATAAATGCGAAAGTAACTCTGTCTGTCTGTCTTGCTTTCACGCCTAAACCACTGAACCGATTTTGATAGGCATAGAGATAGTTTGAGTCCCAGGAAAGGACATAGGATAGTTCTTATCCCGGTTTTTAAAACAGGGACGCGCGCGATATTGTTTTTCTGTGACAGACAAATTTCCACGCGGGCGAAGCCGCGGGCGGAAAGCTAGTCTTGAATAAATCGATGTCATGTCAAATAAATATCGTGATATCTCAATTCACAAAATCACAGTTTATGTGGCATTAGCATTAGCTGACCAAGACCATGACAATTCATGGCCCTTCAGTTTTTCAGACAAACAGAAACACTTGCTCTATTTATAACCTTACAAGTGTTAGTGGAAAAAGCCTCTATGTACTCGTATTATATGCTCAATCAATTATGTAATTTAATCTAAACTGAATATCGAATATTTACGTTATAAATTACGTTCTAGCTATGCAGAATCACCTTGGCATTTGAGGTGTAATGTGGTCAGTTAACAGATTTAGTTTGTTCTCTAAAGGCAACCATTTATTAGCTAAGTATAGATATTCGTACTAGGAAATCAATCATTTGCATTCCGTAGATTCAAATGAACATGCAGGTAGTAGAATACACTTTAGGTATTCTGGGGTTACATTATCAGCCAAATAAAATTAAACTCAATTCCATGTTAAACTATCTACTCAAACAGCTTAATTGTACCTACTATAACTTCAATTAATTATTGTTATATAAATAGATTTCTGCAAAAGTTTGTAATATGAATCAGCTCAGTAATAGTAACTATAGCAACAACTATTCAATTCCAGTAGGTAAGTAAAATTTGTAGTTAAAGATCTACAATTTGACCATTGACATTTAATGCCCGATATAATCTAATAGCCGCTAAAGTATTAATTGTAATCCATTGATGTATTTATGCGACCGGCGCGGGCGCAATCTGGCCAAGGCGAGCCGTTGCCACGCCATCTGCTCGAGATATCCAAGGATTTTAAAATACAAACATGTCGTTATGCCGCAATACTTCAACAATTAACATACACTCGACGTCAAATAAATCGCACCTCCCGCGACAAGCATTTTCAAACGTATGCATCCCCACTTCCCACCAATATTGGTACCATTTAAAAGCCTAGTTCTAACCATCATTTCATTAAAGGAAAGGTTTTTACCCCAAAAATGTGTCTTTAGAAGGATCCAGAGTCACTTCTTCAAAAAATAGGTAGTTACGCTAGAGCCAACTTTTATGGCTATAAAACTGTTAAGTTGGGTTTAATTGCTATCCATCTGTTAAAGAGGACACGTGAAATCATTATTTGGTTTTATAACCATAAAAATTGGTCTAATTGATCCCATAGGTGGGCCCAAAGTGAGGTATTTTTTCAAGTCACATTTATGGTATACGTTATTCATTTATTAAGAAATGAAATGTGTTTTTCTTTAAGGATATTTATTGGGCTTTCAAATAACACCAATATTGTTGGGGCACCATGATTGTGTCAGAAGAAAATCGTTAAAGTTTGCGTCGCGGAAGGTGCGGTTTATTTGATGTTGAGTATATTTGCGAGAAAAAAAATCAACAGCATGAGTGTTTACGTCAACAAATTGGTGCTATTAATGTAATAAAACATCGGTACGATCTTGATCTCTATAATGTTTCTGGTACACTTGAGCGAAGACTCAAACTCGAATATCCATTGACATTTGCGCGAAAGAAAATACATTAGGGCGAATGGACGTTTGTGCGAAAAGACACTTGGGCGAAAGATATTTGTTTTCTTGGTTTGTGTCTTCGCGCAAATGTCTTTCACGCAAGTGTTACATGAAGTTGCAGAAGAGACTAGATTTCAGTTGACATGGTCTTACCGCATTCAGTAAAAAGTAATATTGATTAGATTACACGTTATATGCTGTTTTGTAACATCTCGTAACCGATACGCCTTCCTTATTGGCTTTCGGGAAAGTAAGAAAGAGCGCATGTACCAGTGGAACCGTTAAACTCGGGAAGCTGTAAAATGCACAGTGGACATCATAAAATAGCGATTGGCACAAGTAATAGTTGCCGTACGTTTTAGTATTTGTCAAACTCTTCCGTGGTCTAGCGTTAAACCGGCCGTTTGACCCAAAAGACCCGGGTTTGATTCACATAAAACGGTGATGAAACCTTTGTGGGTGATCCTAAATCGGTACCGGCATTGAGGCAATATAAATTAAATGTTAGCCGCGGTCTCATACGACCACTTTAGGTGTATGTGTTATAATGTTTTTTTTTAATCTTTTAAGCCGGTGATAGTCTTAATTGCGCCTACTAGATGTCATATCAGATGTACTTTGAGCCGTGGGCGAATGTTCAGGTTAGGACAGTAACTTGCGGCTCAGATTCTTTGGGCTTCAGAGGACACTATCGAGTTTTAGTAGGTTGGTCGAATAAAGAGATTGTTGTACCTTGGAACAGAGGTAATTTGAAAATTGTCATTATTCATCTCTGTGTAATACCCATCTATAGTCATAAAGTTGCAGTAACTTTTACCTAAGTTAGCAGCACTTTCCATCATTACGCGTGTAATGAATCGCCGCGACGCGTCCAATAGTTACGGCTGTGGCAAATGCGGCAATAACATTTGCAGTCTGAGTTGGGTACAAAATAAAATGCATGTAAAGCCGTTACGTTGTATGTTAGAGACATACAAATAATTCTGCTCTTGTACACCACTGCTTACAAAAAAATAATCAATTTTACAAAAAAATTGTAACAGTCAAAAAGAAATTACATAAAGCATCTCTATTTTTAATCAAAGGTATTTCCTGTGATAAAATAATGACGAAACTTCGTAATCAACTTGCACGAAGCAGTGTTTTCTATTTTTATGACCCAATTATTCTGCTTGTTAATTACTTCGTATTGTAAATGACGTTTCGCATTATGTGATAAATCTTGTCCGACTTCTAATAAAAGCATAACGCGTGTTTTAATATTCTAAAAAATGTGCACGCGCATTCAATTCACTACAGGGTGACTGTGAAAGACTCTACATGATACGTAGTGCATTCCCCAAATATGAGACAAATCCAATGAGATACTATGTATTTGTATTAGTGTGCCCTTAAAACTATAATAGCACATTTTGTTGCAAAATAACACTTAATACATCGAAATTAAATGCCACAGTACAGCGTGAGACGTCCACCCACAAGGTGGACCGACGACATCATAAAGGTAGCAGGGAAGCGCTGGACGCAGGCCGCTACTAATCGATCAACGTGGAAAGCATTGGGGGAGGCCTATGTTCAGCAGTGGACGTCCTATGGCTGAAATGATGATGATGATGATGATGATGAAATGCCACAGTGTTGAGCTTGATGTGTTGTCGTCTGTACAAGATTTTAAATGTTGAAATTTTAACTCGTTGGATTTGTCTTATATTTGGGGAATATACTATGTATCAGGAGTAGAGTGTGTATTATGTTACCCAACTGTGCCTTTTCGAGGCGATACAAAAACGCGGCGTTGCGTCAGCGAATAATGCACATATCGGAACGTGTCGCAATGATACCGGCGCAGGCGCACCCGTGGGAACTCGCTGGGCACGCGATGTTAAGGGTCTTGCTCTAACAGAAATTGGTAAGTTTTGGTTCAAAAGTGTGGGTAGGCTTTGAACAAAAGTCGCTTAGCTTATCATTAAAGCAGAGGTAGGGTTAATAGTGGAACTTTTAAAAGTGCTCTTTAAAAGCCTACTTGCAAAAATGAAATAAGCGTTTTATGAGTTCTAAGGGACCTACAATTTCCTCAATACAACTTTGTCCACAAAAGCTTGCCAGTTTATCGAGATACATTTTGAAGCAGCTAAGCAATCATTTCACATTTCCAAAGGTTCATTTTCAAAATTCAAAAAAGGCTTCAAAATGTATGTTTCACATTTTCTTCAAAACCCATTTTTTCTCGTAGCTGGTAACCTTCCCCTTAACACTTAGCTTTCGGCATCAAGCCCGCATTCAATCACATTATAATTACTGCAATTATTTCATCCAGCCATTGCAGCCATGTCCAATACTCCGGGTTTATAGCATTGCATCATACGTTTGCTTCCGTGGTTATTCTCTTTCGAGTAATAAAATAAAACAAAGAGTACCAGAGAAAGTCCAGCGCTCAACAATGGCAAATATTTTGATAGGCCAGTGAGGTAACTCTGTAGGCTTTGTAAATATTTAAATCAAAAAATTACTCATCATGATTTTGTGTCATTGTATAGTACCTACTTTCCCTTTGAATCATCATACCTACCCTACTTCCATATTTAAGGAAGGTAAGGTACTACCACTAAACTTTCAGGTAAAGTTATAATTTACTTTTGAAGGTAATTTAAAAATTTCGTAACCGTAGGATACAAAACCGCCTACTTGCCCATTTTTAGACTGAGCAAATTATTTTCCAATTAGGGAGTCCACACATTTTTGACACATTCTAAATCGCGCAAATCTTACATGTCCCGATTAGTGCAGGTTCATCAGTTGGAATCCTAATCCTTCACCAAATCACCAGGTTTCCTGCTGGACACACCTTGCTCTAACTTAAGTTATTCAAGAATCTCAAAAGCTTTTTACATTAACTTGAACTAAGTTATCTTAATATTCTAACTAACGTATTGGGTTTCCTCTCACGATTTTGTTCAAGATTTCATTTAATATTTGCGCTGATCTCTATGTTTTTAGTAAATTAAAGTAGCCTAAGTTCTTCCTTATACTTACTTATTTCTTTATGAGTCTAGTTGGAACAAACAACCGTACCTACATAAAATGCATTTAGTAAAAAGCTCTTAGTTATGTCAGCTCAAACAGACACTTCCAATGAGATATTTTGTTAAATTACGTAAGTTATTTATTGTCACCAATACCAATTATAGCTGTCAATTCTCAAGATGTAACTTTCACAAATCAATTCTCACAGTAACAACAAAACATCGCACTTGCGCGCGACACCGGGTGCGTAGGCGCAGCCCGCTTAATGTCCTTGCTGTGGCCATAAACTACGCGCGTTTTGTACGCGGCTCCTAAAGGTGCTCCCTCACTGAGATCATTCGCGTGTAATGTAATACAGATTCGAGCATTACATAAGTGAGAGAGGAAAAACCGACCATTACAGCGCGCACCTTGTAATACAAAACGAGTATTGTATCTGTGAAAGAAGAGAACCGAGCATTATAATGCGCACCTTGTAATCGACTAACACGTGAATGTTCGCAAAGTCAAATTTTTATTGTTACATTACACGCGAATGCTCGTTTGTCAGGGAGGTAGTAGGTATTGTAAGGTACTAATGTAATGCTAAAAGTCACATCTACATATTTACAATATTGTTTAGTAGTTTTGTAATGTAATGCTCAAAGTCGAATCTATAATGTTTATACATTACACGTGAATGCTCCTGGTGAGGTAGCACCTTATGGCTTATTTTTAACGATCGGACAGAGTATCTGTGTGGGAAATATTGCTTTGTTATGCGAAAATGATATTTGATACTGCGTTAGAGGTGCTAGGTGTGCTTGTCGTGCGCTTTTTGCGCAGTTCGCGTCTCGCGTGCTAGGTTTGGCATACTAATGTTACTTGCTTAAAAGTACAGTCCTTATCTAAAGAATGCATTTGAATAATATTTGGTAGATGTTGACTGAAACCAACTATTTTACTGAAAAAGTTATACACAATAAATAACAATAATTGTTTTATAATTTAATACTATAACTAACATGCAAGCACTGTAACCCACCCTACGTACAACTTAAACAAAATAAATGCAACAATGTACGGGTAATACTCACAAAATATGTAAATTATTAAAGAATCCCAATCCCAACTATCCCAACTAATATTATAATCCTAACTAATATTATAAATGCGAAAGTAACTCTGTCTGTCTGTCTGTCTGTTACGCTTTCCCGCTTAAACCTCGCAACCGATTTCGATGAAATTTGGCAGGGACATAGTTTGAGTCCCGGGAATGGACATAGGATAGTTTTTATCCCGGTTTTTGAAACAGGGACGCGCGCGATAAAGTTTTTCTGTGACAGACAAAATTCCACGCGGGCGAAGCCGCGGGCAGAAAGCTAGTCTGAAATAAAACAAAGCTGGAAAGAAAAATATCGTTTTAAAATCTCATGTAGGAAATACTAATTACCTACAGCATTCTTAAACGCCACTCATCGTTTAATCCTGACATTTAACTTCTTATTAAACGCGTTAAAACCCGAAGATAATTTTAAGCAAAGGTTTTATTTTTAAAACCCACAGAATTAAGCGGTGTCTTCTTTACGATGTACAATGTGTGTTGCGAGCAATCAGCGAAAGCAGGTATTATGCGATTTGGCTGGTTTGACTTGGAGTTGCGTCATGGAGTTCTTGGGTTCGATTTCAGGTGGCATCCTATGGGAGGTCTCATATCTTTGGTTATGAAAATGAAAAGATTTTAAATTTTTATTTCATGCAAATAATTGTTATAGATAGTGTAGGACTGTAGGCTATAGCCACCTGGTACCTTTTTTCGTCGATGAATGCTTTGCATACCCACTGACCAATTGTGGGAATCTCTCCGCGAGAAGGCCTACTAAAACCGTTGGTGTCCTTCGGGGCCCAATGAAACGAAGCCGCGAATAGTTAAATTGTTAATCTTGGACATTGATCCGCAGCTCCGTATCCTTACCTGGTGCCTAATAGGGCGACTGCTCGTGCCTCTCCACTCAAAGGTTGCACTGGACATAGGCTGTGATACAACTAATTTGATTCTTGTACTTAGTAGGTTACATTACGATATTAATTAACATTTGTTAAATCATGATTTATAACAAATAAGTATAGGTAAGATAGATGATTATTTAAAAAGTGCAATGTATTACATACCTTATTTTTCTCAACTTGTTTTTATTCGGTTACAAATCACAAACATTTTAATTGGACAAAATCCGGAATCGCTCATTACAAAAACGAACCGTAACATCAGTACACATTACATTCGTTTTGTCATCATAACGACGTGTTATTAAACACGCATTTTTCCACGTCACAATTAGCAGTTTGAGGCAACAATGAGAGCTTCTCAAAAGGCGCAATTATTTCGAAATGTCACATTATTTGCAGACCGCTCCGAATAAAAGCTTTATATAACTAGCGCTTCTTTGTCTCATGAGAAAAGTGACTTAAACATAGTATTTGATGGCTCATGCCACAACGTGCTGTAGGCAACGGATAATTTTTTTAAACTTTTTTAGAAGCGTCTCGATCTTTGCGATAAAAAAAAACTAATTGTTTGGCATTTCATAAACCTTGGTCCTTTCTTTTCTTTCCTTTTTTATTTATTTAAAAGATGTAACCTTCATGATACATTTCTTTTGTTTCATATAAGTCCAGCAGCAGTGCCCTAAAGATAATTCGAATCATCCCGACCCTCCAGCGGCCGAACAGCATAATTACAGGGCAATAATTAAAATGATCTGTAATATTCTCACACAATGCATCTCACTGATTATACATACCCACAATCGATATATTCAATTATTCATAATCCCATCATTATACCAAGTTAACACCTCACTAAATTAAACCCTATCATACTTTTCTTAGTGTAGTCAATAGAGTGTTTGATTGTTCGTGATATGCAAGAATCTGTGATTAAAAATCAGTCGTGAAGGGTTGATTAAAGATCGACCAGAGCATTTAGACCCCTGAGTTTGCTACAGCCTTTGGAATAAGTTATTCAGTTGAAGGTGTGAGGAGGTCATGTGTTCTGGTCGTAATCTTGAAGAGAGACAATAGGCAGGTAGTAGGAAAGTGTGAGAATGTAAAACGTGTAGGTAATAGGTTTAATATTGCGATGTTAATGTACGGAAGGCATTTGCTTACGTCAGATTATTTTTTCGTCATAAAGTGACAGAAAATTTCACAAGTTACCTAACGTGATTTAAAAAAGTAAGTTTAAAGTTAAAGTTCTTCTATTGATGTCTTCTCTAATGAAGTTTCGAGACAGTGAAAGTTACATCCAATCATTATGTTCACATATCACAATTTTATTGATTGATTAAAATTATGTATTTCCTTAACCATTATCGCAAAACGATTTATCAGTTTCTTCGTTTACAAACTAGACACCATATTCAAGATATCTGGTTATTTTTTGTGAATTTCCAAAAGAAAAAAATGTGTGTGTTCTTGTGTAGTATTTTTAACTTTTCAGAAGTAGTATATTTAGTATTTACCGATATTTACAACTCAATTACAATAATTTATCCTTGTTTAAACAACCGCTTCTCGCCTGTCACATTGATTTATACTTTAAGGTCCAAAGACAGGATTTAATTTCAAATGTTAAGTTATTTTACAATAGCAATCCAGTAGTTAAGTTACCGGAGTCTAATCGTCAATAAATAATGTGGATTGACATAAACAAAAGCCTTATGTTAGTTCTTATGATAATAAATCTACGAGTGTTTGTTTTTGTGAGGGCATTTGTTCTGACAACGCTAAGTAGGCTTTCCATAAATAATGACATTTCATTTATTTTTTAAATAAACAGGTGTGTCAAGAAGCCCCCGATTGTAGAGAAGAACACCCATAGATTTTGATTGCTATGGTTAATAAGGAGTTGAATATTATATGAATTGAAGTCATAATAATACGGAGTTGAATAAAAAATGAGAGCCTTTTTATTCGTATACTCGTATTAGCAAAACTACATAATAATTAATTATATTACCAAATGACTCTACTACTTAGTAAGTTTCTTGCTTGTAAGATTCTGGGGACTTTTTCTTATTAATAATATTTTTGCCAAAAGACTCTGTAAGCAATATTATCATCTTCTTGTGAGCCTTTAAAGGAACTTATCTGATTCAAAAAGGAACCAACAATATTCATATCGCTAAAACACTGTTCCAAGTTCTGTGTCAGTAGATTTAATCAATGTATTTGCGTGCACCACATATAAATATGTAAACATTATATCAATTTCAAGGCTCGTTTGTTGGAAGGAGGTGGTGTCCTAAAAATAG
This sequence comes from Ostrinia nubilalis, assembly GCF_963855985.1. NCBI lineage: Eukaryota > Metazoa > Arthropoda > Insecta > Lepidoptera > Crambidae > Ostrinia > Ostrinia nubilalis. Next base: position 1,243,090 of record NC_087088.1, on the reverse strand, counting down.
GTCTCCCCCTGTGGTCCGGGAACAATGGGCGCAATCTAACATCGCGCGTATTGTCTACCGCGCGTCAAATGCGCGCGCGCCGCGATCGCAATGGGGACGTATCGGCGGGGAACTGTGTTATTCTGCCAAAAAATAAAGCTTTCTTGAGATTTTCTCATGGAGGATTGATAAAAAGCATTTATAAAAGAGAACAAGTTGATAATCGCGCGCATTGTCTACCGCGCGTCAAAGGCGCGCGCGCCGCGATCGCAATGGGGACGTATCGGCGGGGAACTATGTTATTCTGCCAAAAACTACAATTTTCTTGAAAGGTTTTTGTTATAGGTGATGGACAAAAAGCATTTACAAAAAAGAAAAAAAGGGAGGAAAATATTGCATTAAAAGTATACTCTCTCATCATCCACAAAATCATCATTTCACGTCTTTCCACGCCTACTTCTTACACTCAAGTATAAATTACACGCAAGAAGAGATTCAGCATCTGATAAGCCAAATAAAACCGACTTCAAATGCGTGAACACAAAAAAAAACTAAAAATTAAAAATATTGCGTATAAAAAAAGTAAAAAAGTAAAGTTCATCCCCAATTTTCCACCCTTGGGGGTGAAATATTTTCTTCAAATTCGCATGAAACCACCCTTTTGATAATACCTATTCAACAAAAAAATAATCGTTCAAATTGATTTATAATCGGCGGAGATATTGCGTATAAAAAAGTTCATCCCCAATTTTCCACCCTTGGGGGTTGTTTTTTCTATTATTAAATTTAAATGGGACCACCCTTGAGGTATTACCTATACGCCGAAAAAAGATTTGTTCAAATCGGTTCATAATTGGCGGAGTTATCGCGTAACAAACATAGAAAAAAAAAAAAAAAAAAAAACATACGGGTCGAATTGAGAACCTCCTCCTTTTTTGAAGTCGGTTGAAAATAAACAATCCCAGATTTTCGAGTTTGCTATTTTCAACCGACTTCAAAAAAGGAGGAGGTTCTCAATTCGACCCGTATGTTTTTTTTTTTTTTTTTTTTTTTTTTTTTTTTTTTTTTTTCTATGTTTGTTACGCGATAACTCCGCCAATTATGAACCGATTTGAACAAATCTTTTTTCGGCGTATAGGTAATACCTCAAGGGTGGTCCCATTTAAATTTAATAATAAAAAAAAACAACCCCCAAGGGTGGAAAATTGGGGATGAACTTTTTTATACGCAATATCTCCGCCGATTATAAACCAAGTTGAACGATTATTTTTTTGTTGAATAGGTATTATCAAAAGGGTGGTTTCATGCGAATTTGAAGAAAATATTTCACCCCCAAGGGTGGAAAATTGGGGATGAACTTTTTTTATACGCAATATCTCCGCCGATTATGAACCAATTTTTTTTGGTCTCAGTGTACTGCCTACCTTCAGTGGTAACATCAAGGTAATAATTAGTTAACTAAAAAGCAAGAAATAAGTAAAATTTTATAAAAAAAAATAAAACCGACTCCAAAAAACCTACACTAAAACGTAGAAAAATAATTACTAATTACCTACTTATTTATTAGGACGAATTATTAATATTTATGTAGGTATACCATGATTGATACTTTTGGAGTCGGTGCAGGCAAACTTTACATGTTTCATAATCTTGGCACCGACTCCAGAAGTATCAATCATGGTATACCTACATAAATATTAATAATTCGTCCTAATAAATAAGTAGGTAATTAGTAATTATTTTTCTACGTTTTAGTGTAGGTTTTTTGGAGTCGGTTTTATTTTTTTTTATAAAATTTTACTTATCGTTTAATTATTAGTATTCACTTTCGCAATAGGTTTGCAAGCGTTTGCGTCTTTTGCTCTAAAAATGAGACGTCATGCTTTTGCATCCCTGCCGACATTTTCACTGACCACCAGATACTTGTATCTCATAAAATAGTCGCTCTTATCACTACAAAACTGCTGTCAAAACCCCAACCCGCTTGAGGCCATCTCTGCCAATTTCAATAATAGGCAACAGTGACCGCGTGTATCGCGATCGCTGACCATCGCCGACATTGTACCGGCCCGCGGCGCACGCGCCATTGTCTCGCGCGGCGCTGCTATTGTTCGTTTTCGCCACTTCACCACCAAGGGCGAGGCAGGTTAGGTCCCCACACATTAGAGGCAAAGCACACGGTGCGTTGCTGCGGCGGTGCGACGAATGAGCGGTGTCGCTGCGTCGTCTTACATAGATATCTGTGGCGGGCACACGAGCGGTGCCGCGCGATATGGCAAAATCTTTGCGATGTGGCGTATCGTGTGCTTTGGCTCTTAGAGATGCAGGCTTGTGCAAGAGTTTGTATCGATCTAATCGGCCAAAGTAGGTAGTACAACAGTGTTTTATGTGTTAAGGAAATCTACAGCTGAATTTCACACTCTATTTTCAAGCTTTTCGTCTGACCATGCATTTAGGTTGTGCGTTACGATGTGCAGGAGTATTCTCCTAATTTATTCTGACCATCAACAAAATAGCTTTTATCTCCAAGGTTTTTCTGTATTTGTCTTGGAAAACATGTCTTCGGGTAATTTAAGGGCAAAATTCAAAATGAATCGCCAGAACTTTATTGTTTTTGTAATGGTGGAAGGGCCACCAATTTAAAAGTAATTATTGGGAACAAGATCACTAGCTATGGTATTTACCGACTGCAATCTTGCTCCAACACACATAGATTTATTGCTCTACTATATCTAATTCTAAAGGCATTAATACCATTTCGAAATCCCATAATGACCGATACGATTGGAAACACGAGCCAACGCGAGCAATGTCCAAAACGCAACAATACGCTGCATTACGCTAAGCTTCTGGCCGGCTGCGCTGGCGCAACTCGCATACCGCCGGTGACAATGCGCATGTTATTGTATCAGGTCAAATGATTACTAAATGAGTTGCACACTCAGTTTCCAATTATGTAAATCTTATTAGACTAATCAAAGTAAGTATAAAAGTAGAAACACTTTGTGCACACCACATAAAAACTGACAACAGTATTAGACAATAACTTCGGCATTATGCAGTCTCATCCTTAAGATAGACTATACTGCAAATTAACTATTCAATATTCATGCGGTCTCATCGCCAGGAAGAAACTCATGTAGGTACCTATTTTAGTTATTTACACTTGCACGAATGTGCGTTGAGCAAATGATGGACTTGATGCCAAGAGGCAATATTCTTTACCTAACCTTTGGTCAGCCAAGGAAAGTGAGGCAGTGCATAACTTACAGACAACCCAAAGTTATACGACATAAAAATTTATCATATCGACTATATAAGTGTTTAATTAATGAAATTGCGTAAGCTTCGTATAAATATTTGTACACAAAATCAATCTCGAGTACGGGACTATTCCCACCTCTCGTTCCCACCACTGCAACTCCTGTGTAGCCAGGATCTACAGCTTGACCGCCACAAAAACCAATCAATCTCGAGTAGCTATTAAATCACAAACATGAGAATTCAATTACGCGTTCAGGCTCGTTTGGTTTTATTTCAGATCGGTATACATGATCGAGCGCAGACCGCACGTCTATCTGCGATCTCGCTTACCCTGACGACTCCATTCCGATGAATCTTTGAGCGACAAAAAATAAGCTAAGTAGTCAATGGAGGTAGGCTAAGAGACTGAGTACACTTGGGGCTTTTACATTCTATTAATTCATCTAGACTCTTTCGAAATACTAAGGGGGCTTTTACATTCTATTAATTCATTCATTCATTCATTTAGACTCTTTCGAAATACGTGAAAAGTTATATGTTGAAGCTACTAATGAAATTATAATCATTCGACTTGTTTGGGATCTTCAAACAGACATATCGCTCGATAATTCGTTTTCTACTGTAGAGGATTGAAAATGAGACCATATTATCTGGCGAAAGACACAAAAAAGCATATTTTCTTCACAAATTGCTAGCAATTGAAATTGAAATCATTCGACCCGGACATATCGCTCGTTAATTCGTTTTCCACTGTAGAGGATTGAAAATGGAACCATATACGGTGTGATAATATTATCTCGCGGAAGGGACAACCTGTATCTTAGATGCAATCTTGTTTGGATCGGCGCTAACACACGCGTTTACAAGTCCACCCATGTAACGCATACAATGTACCTAGTGTAGGGATGTAGAGTGCTTGTGTTATACTGCACGAATACAGCATGTAAAGCCGAAGATTCTGTAACGCTTCCGTAGTATAGTGGGTGTATTTTGGAAACCTTTAGGGAAAACCTTTGTCTACGGACGTCATTTGGTTGAACGTAACGACGATGACAGCGATACGATGTCTAGTAAGACGATATGACTTATATCAAACACGTAAGACCTATGAAGCTTATAGATACAATAAGAATGGAATCCGACTAAACTCTTTTTCCCATACAGGTTTCCGACCACACCTGGCGTCGCTTCCGAAGCTCTAGCACTAGCCTAGCAGGAGATAGTGTTGCAGAGAAATGCGCGTCCGCAGCCGTCGCGGCGGCAGCTGTAAGAAGCTACAGAATACAACAAGAATGGAATCCGACTAAACTCTTTTCCCATACAGGTTTCCGACCACACCTGGCGTCGCTTCTGTAGCAGTCCAGCACTAGCCTAGCAAGAGATAGTGTTGCAGAGAAAAGCGCGTCCGCAGCCGTCGCGGCGGCAGGTATAAGAAGCTACAGAATACAACAAGAATGGAATTCGACTACTCTTTTATTTCCCATAACCTGTATGGACCACACCTGGCGTCGCTTCTGTAGCAGTCCAGCACTAGCCTAGCAAGCGATAGTGTTGCAGAGAAATGCGCGTCCGCAGCCGTCGCGGCGGCAGGTGCGAGCGATCTGTTAGCGGCCCGATGGCGAGATTAGCAGCGCGTGCGAACGCTGAACTGCGTACGCTGTGCAGGAGGCGGCGGGTGGGAAGGTAATATTAATATTTTGAAATAGCATAAGTAATTAATTAATGGTTTTTCTATATCTACGTGATTTTTAAAACGTACTTCCATTCCACTTGTTACTCGTCATTTATTTAAGTTCCTATTTGTGAAGTTTGCCAATCCTCAATGGAAAATGCACAAGTGGATCTTTCAAAAAAGACTATTATGAGTATAAGGTGACACGTTTAATATGTAGTATGGGATTGAAGCTGCCTAGTTGTAAAGTTTTGGAAAAGAAGCTGACAATAGTGACTGAGTTCCTTGCCCTGCTTCTTCTCAGCACTAGCACATTTTTATTAAAAACAGTGTTAGATTTAAAACAAAGTGGCCTTAACACAAAATAAATAAATGACCAGAGACGACTTATACTCGTAACTTGTACCCTGCGCAACATTAAAGATATTCACGACTGCTCCAATCATTTGATGCTTGAGTGGTATAGATCGCCCGCCGATAAGTCCGCTGGAGTCGCCGTAAATACAAACATCAGCCTCCAGATTCCCCGGCTCGAATCTCGCTATCTGTTCCTAAGAAACTCGCGCTAATGAGTTGGTTATTGATTTTAAAATATTTGCCTGTTAAATGTTTAGCTAGGAAGATTAATGGCTGGGAATGCGAAAGTGTATTTTTAGTTCTGCTGCAATAAACTGCATCCGATACAGCTTGCATCGATATAAAATTTCTTAGCGAATAGAGTCGCTTTTATTTAAAAATTGCATCGATATGACTTATGCAATGCAAAATTATTATCTATGTGTTTATTTAAGTAAGTAGTAAGTTTAAGCAGGCATTTCTTTGAAGCTATGTAGATAATTAATTTGATGTGGTAATTATTATAAGGGTAACCAACAAAACAGCCCTTGGTCAATCATACAAACATACAAGTCAAGTTTGTGTAATTTTTCAGAATTCATCAAAATGTAATGGGCCTATTGAGCTTATAGCTTTTTGTAAATTGAAAGCTTTAGTTGAACGCTTGTACGAGAATGATTAACGAGCAAAAACGTGGTTAAGATTTTCCTCAAAATTTAAGGTCGTTCACTTTTTTACAACTCAAAATAATTACTGATTTTCAACATAAATTTATCATCGCCTAGATTATCGATCGTTCGCCTAGAGATCCCTGTAGACCATTCTTTAACTATTTTCAATTAATTACAATTACTATATCAATTCAATACTTGTTTCGAAATCGGCCACTTTAGTGTGTGAGCTCATAATTGAGTGAGGTATTTATGAATGGATCAAGATACAGCCTCAAAGTGTTTCCCAACAATCTGTCTAGCGCGCCAGGCCGATCAGATCTAGGCTGGGTATCTAGCCCGTGAGAAGCTGCCAGAAACGTGAAAACGCATTGTTTTCAGTTCTCATACGTCTCATGTTGCGCTGAGCTGTCGGGTTTTTAGGTAATATTTAATGGATATTAAATTAAAACATCTAACGTAATGACAATGTTTTCTTGTGTTGGTTAAAACAATATCTAATTTGTATCCCTTTAAGTCCTATTTTCATGTCCTTTAATGTAATGTATTGCAGTGCCATTTCACAACAAAAGTTTCGTATTTCGCCCTACCACAGCTCCGGGATAATAAATGGGCTACTTGTAAACCACATGAAATAATAAAAGCATTGTGTAATCATTCCAAATTGCTTACCTTTAACAAAATATGCACATGGGCGCACGTGGCTGAAGGACGAGCGTTACTGGAAAACAACTGAAACAATAGAAAATACAAATTAATTATTGTGCTATTGAAAGTCTGAAGCTTTTAAAAACTATTAGTAGTTTGCGTACCTACTTATTGATGCCAATAAATGGGATATTAATGAAGCAAGCTTCAGTGCAGAACGGCTGTGAGTTTGAGACGTGATTGAGGAAAAATTTTCAGCACTCGAAAATGTTAAAGTTGATCAATTGACTCCTGAGTCAAATGGGTCTTTGTGCCCAAGGCAAGCATCAACCATGTCATCAATCACAAGGGACCGCTACAAAATAATTTTTAACTGTAAATCATAAACTTATATTTTATGATCAAAAATTATTATTACCTACTTAGTTTTAAAGTGTGGGCATTCTGAATTAATTTTCCCCCTAAACTGCAACATCAATCACGGCGACAAACCGGCGGGAGAAACCGGACGAAAATGACCTTTCGTCCAGGACCGTGATATAACTGTCCGACCGGTACCGCGCCGAATGTTTGCGAAACCAATTCGCTTTCGATGGAAACTTTAGGGTTGGGGAAAATTCAGAGACGAAAACTAATCGATTGTCAAAATATCCTCGCACTCGGTTTTCGGAGGTATTAGAAATGACAGCCTATCTTCCCATATGGCCTCTACATATATCTCTAGACCTCTATAAACAAAATCTTTAATATCCCAAAAATAGGCTTTACGTTAATTGTTTTGTGAGAAATTATGTAAGGTAACAATATTATGTAGACAACGCCAAGGTTTAAAGTTTATAGGTATATTCCACATTTTTGTCACATATGCATGAAGTATTGTGAGAAGCATAGTAGCTTAGCCAACATTACTTGAGTGACAACCCTGCAAATCATGCACTTGTCCGTCATAACTTTTTACGTGAAAGAAATCGCGATTGGTTCCCCGCGGTGAAATATTGCTGTATAATTTTTGGCAAACTTTTTTTCTAAGAGCATTGACCACACTACTTTAATACAAGCCCAAACCAAAAAGAGTGAATATAAAGGAACTTTAGTAAATAAATAATCAAAAGGATAAATACATATCTTCTACGCATATAAGTATTTCCAAGTGCTTATTAAATGAACTTTTTGGTTCCCATCAAGATTTGAACCTGCACCGCTACGCGTCCTCGTCATCCATCGTCCTCGTCGCTCATCCGCAGAAGGCGGCATATTTCCCGAAAATGCCTCTACAATTTTGTTTAGAAACACAATTAAAATCTTTAAATTAAAAATTAGAAAACCATTCATATTTATTCATAGCTTCGAGAGATAAAACAAAAATAAATTTCAAAAACACACATTCCAAAACACATCTAATTATAACACACTTTGCATAACACTATCGATGATAGCTTTCTAAAGTGCGTACACGAAATTAATTCGCGTCATAGCTGCGCCGGCGCATCGAAAGTGAAACCACGTAACAGATAACGCGGCCGTTGACCCCGCTCATTACCTAGTCGACTGGAGGTCACTGTTAATGCGACCATTTCTATTAAGATTGCAGATACAGAAACACTTTAGTTACGAAGGCTTGTGCTAATTTTAGAACATAATAGCTAAGTGTAAATTAGACCAGATTTTGATTAAGTTTTGTTTACATTCGTTAAAAAAAATATTTTCTAGTGATCTAAAAAACTTCGAATGCATTGCTCAAAATGAAGTCTTCGTGATTACTGCACATTTGTGTAAGTAATGTAAGCAGACAGTTTGTCATCTTTCGTGACAATAAACTAATTTTGTGGCTCAATTAAAACGGTTACAGACATTACGTATTAAAACTGAATAATGCGTTCAATTTCATAATCGACAATAACACTCAATTCTTGGCAGTCCTTTAAAGCAACAGATTAATTTAAGTTCACATAATTGTACTACAATCAGTACAACAAACAAAGAATAATGAGTTCAACAAAAACCCTCGCATTCCCGCGCGGCGCTCGTCGATCACTTGCAACGCAAGCGCAGGCGCCACAACTTTGTATTAGTATTGTATAATTGTACTATTATGGTTGCGATTTGTCAACAATGTATTGCACTAGTGCATTGTCCATTTCATTGCGTTTTAAAATGACTGTTGTAGCTTTGTGTTCCGTATACTTAAATTAATTTTAATTTTTAACGTGCTTACTTTTTTGCATTCTCATTCGACTCTACATCAGCTGCACTATATTTTTGGTCATAATATAATAGTACTTAAACTATTGGGTAATTATTTTGAGTAATACCCGGTTGAGATTTAGCCTTATTATGTACGAAAGAGCGCTTAATGAAAACATTTTTCCCACATTTTTTATGTTTTCTTGACATGTTCTTTGTAAAACACGAAAACATGATTTCTCTTATTATTTCCTATTGCACGAGACTTAATAACCCTGTTATGATGAGAAAATGGGCTGAAAGACACAATACTCGCACATTTAACAATATGTAGGTATTTAGGTATCATTTATTGTCATGTGGATATTATTGTAGAACTAGAAGAATTTACTTATGCGACTAGATACTTACATACTATTTTCATATATCGTTTCCATCACTGAAACTGTACTATATCTTTCGTCCCATAAGACTCAATCAAGATTAAGTTAGTCCTGAAAAGTTCAACTGTCATTGGACCCGCAACGACATTAATCAAGAGGAGGGGTTTGAAGCTACCGATCAGATTATGCAGAGCGAATGACAAATAAATTACAAATAAACCTTAAAACACAGCAAGAAAAGGTGTTGAAGGATGGCAGTAAAGGACAGCCGGTATAATTAGCGTTCCGTGGCGACTCAATCAACTCTGCCAAGAGGAAACAGAAACCCCCAGACTACTTCTAGTTCCCATAGAACCCCAATCCTTTGTACTCCCACATAATTGCATGTAAACAGTGACAATTTGCTCGTGACTGGAGCCATTGCCGATCGCACGCTCCAACGAGCGCGCGCGCAGAGCGCAGCAAAACGATGTCAGCGCCCTCTGTTAACGAAAGCGATATCTACTAATTGTGGGATAATAAGTCCGTTAGTTTTAACTGTCACGGCATTATTGTATAATATACGCTGGAATGATGGCAAAAAAGGCAATGAATATACGTTGATTTGTTGGTATAGGCTCTGCGATTTGTTTTTGTGCGACATGGGTAATGATACCAGAAAAGTTTGATTCCAGTATCGTATTACTGAATTTCTAAAAAATGCAGAAAGAACGTGAATGGATGAAAGTTGAATAAACCTAAATAAAATTTCAACTGTAGAAAATGTGTCTTCAGTAGTAAGTTATAACATCAAACAAGTTTAAATCAAGCAAGTAGGTAAATACTGAGTTTGGTGGTTTCGCAATTGATGACCGGTACGTTGTGTACATTTGAAAGAATCGTTCCCACTATAAAATACATGTAAGTGGCGACAAACCACAGTCTTCCTTAGACTGTAAAACTGCTACGAAACCACAAGATGTTCACAATGGTCGATAAATTATGTGTGGACATTCCATCACCCACCATGTTGTTGTCGTTGATGGTTGAAACGAAAGTGATATGAGCTTTCGTTGACTTTTCACATATCTAGTATGTACATAGGTTACAGGTTACATAGGTTCGTAGAGTTCAATGGCTAAAGCAGGCCCTTTTTATGCAAGAACTCTGAAATTATGAACCAATTCTGGGATAATCAATACTTTCTTAAGATTGATTTGATTGAAAAGCGCTGACTTGGGTTTTCACGTGACTCCTGTTTGTACGTACATAACCAAATATTTTGTAAACTTTTACATTACAACTTTCTTTAAATTAGACAGTCGGAGGGCTGGGAGGAAAAATACTTTAAAGGGAAATGAATGGTGTAAATGTATTTTGCAAGCACTTTTTGCGCCATTAGCACCCACCGGGTCGCACGTAGAGACAGACACAATGGTCACGTAAACGTATCAAATACAAACGACATTGTTGCTAGAGAGAGTCAGTATTTGAAGGCGTTTGATGAGATTGAAAGTTAAATATCAATGACTATTGAATTTTAGTAAAGCGTGAAAATTCTCTACGAAAAGGTTTCAGTAAGGCGACAAATCATATACTGGGCTCATTTTATCGAGCATACCGAAAATCAGGTAGAGTTTCTTTATTTCTAGCAAATTTTAGAAAGCTGAAGGACTATAATTGTAAAGAAATGTTTGAGTAACTTTTAAAGCTTATTAGGTAGGTACCTTTTTCTTTTAAGTTCATACCAAGTTCTTTTAAGTTCATACAAGTACTCTTGTTATGACATTATAATTACATACATAAACATCTTCAAACATTGAAGGCGTCTAAACTGTGTAATTATCACAATAGCCGTACAGTTTCAAACACCATTAGGCGCGTAATTACCGAAATGATTTATTTACAAAGGTCGCGGACCTAGAACAAGGCTGCCAATCAAAAACAATAAAACACAATTTGGCTGTAATGACACGTATTATGGAGCCGAGCTGCCATTACGCAAGCCCACTTAACATGTTACACATTGGTGGTACAAGTCACACGAGCATCGATACACGTACAAGTTAAACGAGCAGCGGAATACCTACATTGATATTTCAGTTCATTTTCATTACTGAATGGTTTGGCTATTGCTCACAGTCTCACTTGAAGATGAGCTTTCCATTAGGTGAGATGCAGGTCAAGAGTTTCCTCGTTGTGGATAAAAAAACAGTATGTACAGACAGTGGCGGCGTAGCATGGGTTGGCACCCGGGGCGATCACCCCCCCATCCCCCCGTCATTAGTCCTAAGGCACCCCCTGGTACCCCCCAGGGTTTTGGGGTTACCTACCGATTCACCCCCCTTACGCCGCTAGTATGTACAGATGCTCTATGGTGGAGAAAATTTCTACGAGTATTTATTGAACTGTAAAATAATTAGTATTCTATGTAATCACAGCATTTAAAATCGTATTTTGAAACGACCTCAAAACAAGTGCCTACATACGAGTATGTAGATTGATTGATCGCGTTCGAATTCTGAGTTGTACAGTAGCATAGTGATCTATCAACGCACTGTCCAAACCACTGGACGGATCGGGCTGAAATTTGCCATGCAGGTAGATGTTATGACGTAGGCATCCGCTAAGAAAGGATTTTACGAAACTCCACCTCTAAGGGGGTAAAACGGGATCCACGCGTACGAAGTCGCGGGCGGCCGCTAGTTTCATTATAAAGGCTTCAGTTTATAACTTGGAGCAGTCCGAGTACATACGCAAAGTAGCCGGTTATTATCGCAGTGAAAGGGAGCCCAAATATCAAATGTTTGCGACCGCGGAATGTGCTCAACCGAAGACTCAGTGCTTACTACCAATGGCCGGTGCAATTCGCCCGAGAATTCAATTCAACTCGTACTTGCTATGATTGACTCATTTCGTTCTTGACTACACTGGTAGAGGGATTTCTTACAGGGTTCTTTGCAACAAGTGTTTAGACAATAAGAAAGAATAGAATAGAATAGAATACGAGTAGAATACCTTTATTCAGAAAGAAAAAATCTCAATAAAAAGATTTGAATAAATGAGGACGTGACCATAAAAGTGCTCTTGATGGGATTTTCAGAAGTTTACCCCGAAACTTGAGAGAAGGAATGAATCTTTTAATGAATGAATGGATGCGAGAGAGCTTTGTCTACAAGGTGAGTCTTCTAAAATTATTTATTTTTAAAATTAGTTTTTTTTAAACATAGATTGAATGAAACTTGAACAGCCTCAATAAGCAACATTCAGAAGAGGTGGTAAAATGTATATAACATCCATTACACACGAGTTCTAAAGATTGACGACAAAACGTCAAGCAACTGTTCACGCTTAATTATGCTTAATTACGTATTTACGTACTCATCTGTAAATACCATGGGATGTAGGTTACGACCACGCATGTTTAGGAAGTGCCCGGTCCACCGGACCGTCTGTAACGTTACATAAAGTCCGTGTAACATAACGTGTTACATTCGGTCTCGTAACTAATCCGCTGAAACCGATGCGTTTCCGGAACAAATACATGCGCGTGAACTTTATTGGCTGCTAATTTGGCGGTAAATTGATGCATCATTTTTGATTTATTGATGCATAATTTTTATGAAAACTATGTAGAAGATGAGAATCATGTTCGTTCGTTCGTTCGTTTCAGCCAAATGACGTCCACTGCTGAAGAAAGGCCTCCCCCAAGGTTTTCCACAATTAACGGTTCTGCGCTGCCCGCATCCAGGTTCTTCCCGCGACTTTTACCAGATGGTCGGTCCACCTAGTAGGAGGCCTGCCCACGCTACGTGTTCCAGCCCGTGGTCGCCGCTCGAGAACTTTTCTGCCCCAACGGCCATCGTCTCTACGAGCTATGTGCCCCGCCCTCTGCCACTTGATTTTAGCAATTCTGCGAGCTACGTCGGTCACTTTGGTTCTCCTGCGGATCTCCTCATCATCGAGAATCATGTGTCTAGAGAAATATGAAACTTAAAAGGTATTAACTTCAGTGCCTACCGCAGATACCTCAACGTTGCGTACGCGCAGATACGAGCACAATAGGAAATCAATTGTCTTCTGCCGCTGGCAGTTCGATTATTTCACCAGAGGAAACATTTTGTTACAAGCACGGTGCGATTACACAGAAAACATAATTTATTATTATTTTTTAGTAATCTTTTACCTACTTACTTAAAAGGTAGTTGATAAGTTAGCGTTCATTACGAAACAACCCTTTTCTTTACATAATATGGTGTCGACCGGCGTTAAGCTTTACAATTACACGTAAGAATTTTACAAAGCCGATAGTTAAAATTGACAGTTGTCAGATGTAAGATAATCCGTCACAAGACGCTTCTATCATCAAATCGGCTTCTAAAAGTTCCAGTCGTTTCTCAGTTTATCCTTAACAAGTCTTCCTACAAGCACCTTAATTGAATAAATTAACTTTGAAACCCAATCAACTGCGCGAGACCACCCAACTACATCTGTGCCTTATTAAGAACCACAAATTATGTATTGAACTTCTGTTACTTACAATGTTCCAATGATTTACAATTGTAAAATTAACTTTTAAATTCGTTCCAAAGGAAAACTTACTCTACGTCAACGGGATAGAGTACAGTAATCTGGCAAATAGTAGAAGCTCCCGAAGCTCACAAAGCTATCCTTATTCCATTTAAGAAAGTCCTAAGGCAATGCTTTTTAATGAACTTTGAGTATAATTGATATATTTGTGACTTCTTCGCGGAGTTATTACCGGCTTCGGGGCCTTTTGTGTCTTCAAAAATGAGATTGAAAAATGTTTCGAGGTTCTTGTAAATTGATTTGACAAGAAAAAAGACAGCAATGTAGGTAACTACAAATTGCTGAGAAATTGATGTAGGTATATTTTATGAGACTACATTGTTTTAGTTGTAGTGGATAACTTTTTGAATAAACCGCTTTTTCATTTGTCCCAAGGAAGAAATGAAGTGGCAGGCAAGTTTTATTTCGAAGTAGGCACAGATTACCCTTGCTACCATTGCGATTTCAAATGGTAATTCGTGCGTACTGATTACTACCGATACAAATAAAATTGACTGTAGAGAATTGACGTAACTTCTAATCATTGATCATTGTTTGCTTCATCATTTCCTAATACCAAATTACCAAACCTACTTAGCTTATTTAAACAATACTCAAGGTCAACGCATAACTAAGTAAACCATAGTTTCAGCCATAAAATCGATTCGATCGATGACTTAACCTCGAAATCGATTGAAGATCCTTGTTCGTAGGTCGTACAGCAAAGATAAAGTTTGTGTTTGCGAATAGCCTATTGTTTGGCTAACCATCAGATTAAACGGAAGGTCGTTCACAAAAACATTTGTAAAAACTTGCGAGGTTGACGAACAAATAGGGTTCACAGCCTGTGACAAAGCGAATTTATCGACATATCGTCAGAAGTGATTGGAAATAAAATGATATGACGTGTCATTTTCGTGATTTTTTCATCTTTTAGTTGAACTTGTCTGCAGGTTTCATGAGCCTGTGTTCGACTCATTCTGTCTTAAAATTTTCCTTGATATAAATTCGGTAAGTAACTATGATATTGGCGCTTTAGAAGCTCATGATAAGTGAACATTTTGGGTGAGTAGTACTGACTTAAGCAATGAATGATTTGGTCTTGGAATGAAATTTGTGAAAAAAAACTATATCTCAAGGTTACCTACCTTTCATTTCCAAAAAAATACTTACCTAATTTATATTGCTTGCATAAACATGATGCAATAAAGAACTTATTACTTAATTTCTTTCTACGGAACCCAAAGTGAGTTACCGCCAAAATTTCTAACAAGAAGCATAAACAATAACCGCCATTACAGAATCGTCGGACTGTTAAGCGTTTTTGCGATTCAAAGTACGCTCGGTCCCGTTAGCAGTCGGTTTTGGCAAATTGCTAACTACATGATGTTTTATAAGTTTCTCGCATGGGCAGTTAGACTGAACGTCATTAGTAGTGGTGTACGTCACGAGCACGACTGCCTGTCTATCGATACGCCTCTGAGAGTAAACTACATTGAAAAACAATATTTTTTCATTAGCAAATAACAACAAATTAGTGAACATGTCCGTGGTGCAAAATGTTTGTTAATCACTGCATTGTTGACATTTATTTAAAAAACATAGAGTATTTTTATTTTTTTCTTATCCGTCTTGTATTTTTGTCTAGAACTACACTTAATTTAATGTAGAGTCGTCTATCTCTCCCCACAATCAACGCCGTTTCCATAAATTTAAACGAATTTACTTTATTTTCATTAATTTAGTCTGTCTCTCTGTTCCTAAATTTAACTATGCTAATAACTTCATATGATCCACCAAAGACTCAACCATTGATATATTCACCTTCCTAGAAACCAATTAAGAGTCGATACTGCACGCTGCAAGCACAACACTAGTATCCAGAGAAAGGTTAAATTAATGAGCCGTTAACCGAGTGGTTAAACATTTAACTGCGATCGTTATCTCTATAATATCTTTATTGTGATTAGTTTGCGGAACAAATTGTATTTGTATTCGGATTTTATCACCTATTTGCCCTTCACCTGTAAAGTGAGGGAATCTTTGATTTTAACCTTTTCTACACTAATATTATAAAGAGGAAAACTTTGTTTGTTTGTTTGGTTGTAATGAATAGGCTCAAAAACTACTGGACCGTTTCTAAAAATTCTTTCACCATTCGAAACCTACATTATCCACGAGTAACATAGGCTAAATTTTATTTTGGAAAAAAATAGTGTTCCGTAAAATATGTAGATAATGTAGTCAACGCGCGCGAAGCCGCGGGCGGAAAGCTAGTATTTTATAAGAAGTAGGTAAGTATATCGTAGTCTTATAAACGTAATAGCATAGGAGTAGCCCATCTTAGATACGCTTATTAACATTGCTAAAGGAAGATAAAATTATTCTTATTCTACCTACTAGATCTTTATCGTGAGTGAAAAGACGAAATCAATTTATTTTTTAGACTTCAAGATTAACAAAATTAGTATTAGTAACTACACACAAATCTACAACCTACGGTGCTTTACTGTTGGTGTGTCCAACCCAGGAACTGAACCTCCGTATCTATTGAGAGAGTACCTACATCTCCCTGGACCACAGACTGAGACGCGCAAAACTAACACCGCGTCTAGTCTACAAGGTATTCGCACCTTTGGTTCCCACCGCTGCAAGTCCTGTGTAGCCAGGATCTACAGCTTGACCGCCATAAAAACCCAACCAATGAAGGTCAAGTTTGTCCCGGGGAAAGTTAAACTGTCTGGATCCGCAACGAAATTAATCAGAAGAACATATAGGCCAGTAGGATTAAACACAAAAATTGATTAAATCGGAAATAATTCCTACAAAAGATTTTTTTGCTTTAATGGCTTCATTGGTTGCCCATTAAGACTCTCCTAAGTTTTCGACTTCGACGGAGTTGTGCTTAAGTGGTGGGGGCCCCCGAAAGGGGCGTTTTTTTGGTTTTCCGGTTATACCGCGTAAAGGACTTACCCTATCGAAAAGTGGTGTTCATGACGGTTAAAGGGCACTTAATCTTGCATTGAATAAGACCAAATTCATATGTTTTGGACAAACCGTTCTCGCGCTAAAGTTCGGCAAAGTAGAAAATATACGTATAATTAATGACCCTCCACGTCCAATGGCTTGTTACCCACATGCTTCCAAGCCTTGTAAAGGGTCGCCTTAACTAGTGTAACCCTAACAAGGCTCACGAGTTTGATTCGCTTATCCTTGTTCGTCCCAGCCGTTCCTTAACTGCGGTTGCTGCACCTCTTCCTGGCACTCTCCTGAACGACTCTGTGTTACCTAATGTGTCTGCCCCTCTTCCTTGTACCCTCCTGTACGATTTCATTGCTTAGCCATATGTCTGGTCCAAGGTTCGACGCCACAAAATCAACTTCATACGAGTGAAAATAGTTTAAATACTATTTCCCGTGCTTGCAACATTTTTCTTTACTGCTTCGCCTCTATTAGTCGTAGAGTGATTGTATATATCCTATAGCCTTCCTCAATGTATGAGCTATTCAACACAAGAATAATGATTTCAATCAAACTAGTAATTCTTAAGATTAGCGCGTTCAAACAAACAAACAAAAAACTCTTCAGCGTTTAAATATGAACTTGTTGTTGTTGATTTTTGGCGTCGAACCTTAGACCAGGCATACGGCTAGGCAACGTAGTCATGCAGGAGGATACAAGGAAGAGGGGCAGCCACAGTAGGTAACACAGAGTCGTTCAGGTGAGTGCCAGGAAGAGGTGCAGCAACCGCAGTTAAGGAACGGCTGGGACGAACAAGGATAGGCGCATTAAGCTCGTAAGCCTTGATAGGGTTACACTGGTTGAGGTGGCCCTTTTCAAGACTTGGAAGCCTGTGGGTAACAAACCATTGGACGTGGAGAGGGTCATTAATTATACGTATATTTTCTACTTTGCCGAACTTTAGCGCGAGAACGGTTTGTCCAAAACATATGAATTTGGTCTTATTCAATGCAGGATTAAGTGCCCTTCAACCGTCATATAGACCACTTTTTGATAGGGTAAGTCCTTTACGCGGTATAACCGGAAAACCGAAAAAATGCCTCTTTCGGGGGCCCCCACCACTTAAGCACAACTCCGTCGAAGTCGAAAACTTAGGAGAGTCTTAATGGGCAACCAATGAAGCCATTAAAACAATAAAATCTTTTGTAGGAATTATTTCCGATTTAAAAGCTAATTCTACTGGACTAATAGAAGGAGTTCGAAATTAAGGTTCGACTTCCCTCCATTGCAAAGCGGTCTAGTCTACTTGTAACAAGCGCTAATAACTTTCATAATCATTTTCAATGTCAACAAGTCCCAAGTGATATTACGCTGAATTTACATAACCGTCGGTCCGATATAAATTAATAATAACTAGTTGGAAATCGCTTTCGCGGAGCGAGATGGGCGGGCCGACTTTCTCGCGGCAAATATTGGCACAAACTCTGGACGCGAAATGTTGGGGAAATCTTCGTGTTGGGAGTGTTGGCCAATTAAACCGAGAAATAGATGAACGGTCAATGATCTTCGCGGAATTAGGTGAAACAGCTCGGCTAGAAGAAAGAGCGCGAGCGAGCGTTCTTCCTGATAATTGTTTCGTTTATCGCTGTGGGATTCAATGCGCTTTTATATAGGTCTTCATATAGCTAAGTAGCCTTATTATTTAACTAAGAATGTTTTATAGAATGTCAACTAAATGTTAATCATGGGACTCTCTACAATTATTGAAAAAACTGAATTCTTGTAACTCAAATTACTTGTCTGAATTTACCCTGAAATTACTAAAAGAATACAAATTGTTCAAATTATACATTTTTACCTGCACTGAAATTAAGTTAGATGAAAACTGTATAACTAAAACATTTCAAAGGTTAATTCACTAGCTTTTTGTAGAAGTAAGTACTCGTAATAATTATGATGTAATGAAATGTACGAAGCGGTCTGAGTGAGTGTTAATTTGCACTTGGCCGGACTTTCGTAACAAAAAACGCTAAACAAATAGTTGGGGCTCTTGACCACTTCGAAGAAAACTTTTCGTCAATATTCAAAAGTCAACAATCACTCTATCAGATTATTGATTCAATATTGATTTGTTTGATTAGGATAAAGATGACACTAAAGAACTACAAAAATTTTATTTGGTTAAGACGAGTTTGTGTTTTTATCCTAATATCATTTGGACCATCAAGATATTATGTGCCCTTTATTTAATCCCTCTTATATCTCAGTTTTAACAATTTTTCGTATGGACTACTCCCGAATCATCTATCTATGCTCAAGGGTGCGCTCCTTCACAAATTGTCCCACGGTGAGTAACAAATAATGGATAGTTTACTAGAAGTTTTGAAACAGATACCTTCCGTGAAGTCTTGATAGTTTAGTAAAACGTCTTGCCATATAGTCACTTCGATTAAGACAATACAGCGTCTTATTTGTCACAAACCGATATTAAAAGATGCGTTTATTTCTACATTTGTGCAGAACAAAGGTACACACTGACCTTTCTAATCCGAAAATGTATGTTTTGGAGTAAAGTAACCTTGCTCGCTCCCTTATCGGCTGGCCACAACGGTCGTGATATGTCCCCCGAGCCTTCACATTTAGACCCCACGCCACAATACAGAGAGGTAGGTATCTATTTATATATTTATGTACCTACTTGTTTTGTGCCCCACGCCTCTAAGGCGCAGGCGCAGGGCTGGGATATCGATAAGGTATAGTTGTGATTGTGGGTTTGGGCCAACGAGAGATACAAATCATCATAAAATGAGTAGGACATTGGTCTATACAATAGTCCATAGTCAATATCTTTATTGCATTCCATGTTATTCATACTCGTAATCTTTTAGTAACGATTTTTAAAATCTGTTTCCTAATGGATTATTGTTAATCGTACTTCAGTGTAGTAATTATTGTATTTATATAATTTGGCCTCGATGTACGTGTTTAGAGGGAAAACTTGAAAATACATTTAATTACAAAGCGGTTGATACAATAAATAATAATTAACTTCAATAAATTTTTTTAATCATTACTTTTGGTAATGTTTAACATGTGATTGCACAGGAGAAACAAGCAGTAATAATATCAACTAATGTTTTTAACCAACTACGACAAACTTACTTCATTATGTACTGCAGTCAATTACTAACTCCTACAGCAAAATATCCGGGCAAATTACATTTTATATACAAAAAATTAATTGACAAACTGAAATTATAGCTTTCTAGAGTACGCTATCGCCAACCTTGCCGCCGGACACTATAATTTTGACATTTCAATTTTAAATGGTCGTGGGTTCCACTCCCACACATGGAGATAAAAAATGTCTCAATACATCGTTATTTTATGGACTCCATTATTGGCAATGATTTCGAAATGGCGTGACTAATATTCAGTTTGCTACAGATAGATAGAGATAGTAGTAAATTATATCCCACGAAGAAGAACTGTACGATTTGCATTGTAAAAAGTTATGCCTCGTGTAGAGCCAAGCTTCTAACTCGACACCTCAGTAAAATTATCTGGCATGGCCGTTTTTCTGTCGTCACATAGGCGTAAGGTGAACATTTTAATTGTGTGTAGTGAAAATTGTAGTAACATGACATGCCATTAACTGACCACTCAAGGTTATGTTGTTATGGACTGAGGGCATTATTTAATGTTCGATTTCATGTTGTTTCTTAGTTTGAGCACCTGCAATCCCAACAATGCTTATTTGCTCACAAAATTACCCGCCATTGGGACCTTCGGACAATCAGTGCCTCTGTTGTCATCACTGCCCAGATCGTGACGTTGTAATCAACTACAGCACAAACGAATGTAGCCCTTGTGGCTGTCATCATTAGGAGGGTAGTCCGATCCATCAGAATCAGGGAAAGCTAATAACAGTCAGTGACAGAAATATTCGACAAAAAGGTCTGAAGAAGCTCTTGGCCTGTATCTCACCTGTGCGAGCTTTACCTGGAATCCTCAGTTATTATGTTCTTCTATTCTTTTTAATCATGAAGATATTAGCAACTGAACTAATAACATTGGTGTCAAACATCAAGAGGGACATAGCTCAATCGGACCTAAAATGATTAATGAAATACAAAAACACAAACGTTCTGAACAAGGATGTTGCTATTTCATAATTAGATGTCAGTCGCATAATTTAATCACGTTAAGTGACTCAACGCATCTTGAACGTGTAGCGGAGGTATTTTTATGTGTAAAATATTCATAAAAATTATGCACGATCAGTATAACATAAATGTTGAATAACTGGGGATTGGAGACAGTTGCGCCGCCGACTGTACATTGAAATATTGTTTCGCCGAGGACGGCGCATTAGCATAAAGTTTCACTTTCTACCCGCAGATTTGGAGCTGGTCTGAAGACCTGTTTCGACACGTGGATTCACACGCGGCGCAAGCGTCGCCGGTTGTGTGTGAGCATTAAATGTGAATGAAATGTTTATTACAACAACCGTTTAAAACACTTTTAAGTAAATGTGTAACTATTTTTAGCAATGGCAAATGTATGTACTACTTAATAAATGACTTAAGAGAAAGTTTAAAATTTGGGGCTTACTAAAAAATAATAAACGGGATAAATATGTACTTATTAAAATTATCATGGAGCTGCTGGGGGTTTTTAGGCGTTTCCCACTATGAATGATTTGAACCGCGGTGTTTTAAAGTGGGGCCTTTCACACTCTGAAGGTGTGTTATATGCCAAAAGTTTCATTCGAATTGACTGATTACAAAATATGACCCTTGAATCATTCAAGTCAAGTCTATAGTGAAAAGACTCATTCAATACCAGTTCTTGGATAGGTCAGATCAGCACCACAGTCCAAATACTCCTTGTGTGAAATGGTGGCGTGAGACAATCAAAACTTTCAGGCTGCGCACGCGCCGGTTACACTGCCACTTGCAGGACATTATGCCGCGCCGTAACCTTAACCTCGGTTGCGTAACCGCGCGACAATGAACTCGCGCGTTTGAATTCTGATGATGCGCTGATTACTATGCTGTGTCTTGTGCGGATCGCGACGGAATACCGAATAGGTAGAGAAATATTTTAGAGAAAGAAATAACCGATTTTTAAGTAAATTATATTCAATAGTTGGGATACATCCAACTAAGACTGAGTTGCACCATCTTACTTTAACTTTAACAAACGTCAAACATCTGTCAAATTCCTACAAAAAACATCGGTTATCGTAGGTATATGGTTAAAGTTAGCCTCAGCCTTAGTTTCAAATCAATAAAGTCAGAGATGAGCAATGTAAGAAATTCAGTAAGCTCAGGTTTAAATAAGATTTAAATTACTGAGAGAAATTGCTATAAGTATTCTGAACTTCTTAATGAGCTATGAAGTAATACCTATTAAATTAACACCTGTTCATTAACTCCTGTCCATTTAATTGAGATCACTATTTTGTGATAACACACGATAATCTGCATCGTGGTTCTGATTGAAATAACTAAACGCACTCAATTACCAACCGTAATTAAATTGTCCGTTAATATTACAGCTATATAATCACAACTTAATACCAAACATCTTACTCTACTAGCTGAACCACGAAAACAAATCTTTCGCTGCTACAATTAATCTCTTTGCTAATTAACATCTGACAGCGTAATTATCGTGTTATATTGGCCTGAGTTACCGACTATTACCGATACATTGAACAATAGTTTATCTAAGAACTCGTCTGGGCTTGTTCACTATCAACATTGGTCCCATGAGATAAAAGCTACTCTACAAAACATCTGTGATTCTACATGCTATAACATTAAGGTTTAAAATAGCTTGAAGTTGACAAAAGTGGCAGCAAAAGTATACACACACGTCCATTCGATACACATCCAACCACTTTCAAACCTTTCTAATAAGTACCTAAAAGTAACTTTCTAAGTTAATAAAAAGAAACTGGTAGCTATATGTAATCAATTTTACGAGATCAAGTTCTTATGTACATTTTGCATAACCAAGCTGGTAAATAATGACCAAAGGGCCAGGATGTCAATGTAAATGAAAACAACGTAGTAAATATGCATAAAGAGGTTTCTAGATACTTAACGTGTTAGATTAACTGCGTAGTAATTAAGTAATAAGGTAGAATTTACTCTTAAATCAAGTATTTAAAACTTAACAGGATGCACACCTGTTGATACTTAGTACATTTAAAAACAGCTCTATGTAATGAAACACTAGATAAATATTTCAAAATAGTTTGTTAAACGCATAGTGTAATAGGTATTAAAGTCACTACAAGTATAACAAGATTAGATCCATTATTACACAGTGCAGCAGAGTTTTGCACTGACTGTATAGGTTTGTTGTCGACACTACAAGAAGAAGATTATTACACAAAAACGCTTAAAACTTTGTTCAATTCCAGTTTAGATTATGTACCTACTGTGATTGTTCTTATTATATTTAATTTCAAGCAATCAAAAGTCTCAATCTATGCTTTTCTAATTTAGTCGAGCTTTAAGCTTCTACATGTAATATACACCTTAGCCATTGATCTAGCGTAAAATCGTGACGTGTAGATTTAACCAATCAACACTGTCATGGTAATGTATACTCAAAAACTGTTGAATGGACAAATTAATTCTAAATCACGTATTATCTGCTATAAGCACTGTAATTACCAACAAGGCTAGTTGTCAAATACTAGAGCAGTACTTAAAAGGAGTCGCCCATTGACCTCGGTGTTCGCGCCTTAACCCACAATGCCAGCTCTGGCCAGATTGGGCTATGCTAAACCTGTAATTGGACAAATAATTTGCAAGTGTAACTAATTAAGCTTGCATTCATTAGTGCTACGGCTCTACGGGCGATTGGATGTATGAGATCTCAATCTAGTGCTCTTGCAGCCGATATACAAGTAGTACAAACGCTTTCGTACTTTCAGGGACTATATTTCTTCTTCTACGAGTAAAACAGACTTCACTAAAGTTTCACCCACCAGTAACATTTTAATTTTGTGTCACAGGAATAATTTACACATTATCAGATCAGCGCAGGACTGTTCGTTATAGAAATTTTTGGAGGAGCCTTTATCCAGCAGTGGACGTCATTTGGCTGAAACAACGCGATGGAACAAACGAACATCGAATCCTACCGAACTGACCAGAAGACACTAGGGTCGGCAGAGTTTCCACTCGATTGACCGACGATCTTGTGAAGGTCGTGGGAAGTACCTGGATGCTTACATGAGCCAAATCAAGCACGTGCTAGCGACTTTACGACACAATAAGAAGACTCCAGAACTTGAAAATGTGCTCAAGTATTCGGAACATACATAATGGCGGATATACTCACGGTGTCGGTTGAAAGTTAAATGCCATTTAACTGTACTAATTACTTGAAATGTGATCATAATTGATCGGGGCCCAGATGTCGGAATGAGATCCAATTTCTCCAGGAACTTGATTCGGATCGAAATGTTTTTTCCCTTTTGTAATAGCGAATATAATATGAAACGCTACGATAATATATTTAAACCAAAAAATATTTACAGATATTAATAAAATAGGTAATTATTAATTTTATTATGTGTGGATTTAATAAAACATGTAAATGTCATACTATAAATTAGGATGTTTATTATATTAATAAAGATAATTGCATTATTGTTTTTGCGTTTCATTGCGTGGTAATAATGTTTGTTTTTCAATGTTAATGTGAATAGTTATAATATTCATGAAAACGTGTAAAAGTGCTTTTTCTACTTGCAAAAATAATTGAGTTGTATTAAGTTTTTTTTAACGTTTAAAACTATCCATAAACCTCATATGTATAGACCTGTGTAACAGTAATTATTCATACATAAGTATTATTTGCACTATCTCGTAATGAATAAATAAGCCACAATATTCACCATTTCGCCACAGAGCCCTGATTTAAATTAAATTCGCACTTTTACGATCTGCGGTGTACTAATGAGGAAAGCGTATAATGACGGTGAGTGTTGCCATAAACTCGCCGTCCATTACTATGAAAGTATTCATTTCTCTAGGCCAGTAGAGATTGGCGAGTCTCTAAACAAAGCTCTCGTGGAATAGGAAAAGCGATTTTCTAACTATACGACCTAATGATGGAGCTCAACAACTGACAGGTTTCTATCAAGTTAATGCTGTGATTGTATTGCGGTATTTCACTTTCTTGCACTATCTACTATTTGACCCAAATGTTGACTGGGAGGTATGGCATATAAGATTAAATTGGTTGGATTTCCTTTTTATCTGCAGTAAAGTTTAAATAAAACGATTTAAATCAGAACGTGACTGCTGTCATAGAAGTAGTGAATACCAGTAGCGTTTTTTCAAATACAAGCATGTGTAGATGTGGTTTGAAAAGGGCCATAATAATAAAGAATTTGAATTCGAATAAGTACTACATAGTATAGACAGTTTGTCGTTTTGCACAGTATCGTGCTAAGCTTGCATTAACTATGTATTAATAACCTGCGATGTTACAGCAATGTTTCACGTGGTTGCTGACAAATGTTTAGTAATAAATTATGAAATTACTGAATCCTAGATTTCCCATCTGACTTGGAAACTTCAATATTTAACTTTGAGCCACAAGTCTTACAGAATGTGATCTTATTCCAGCATCACTTTTCCCCATCATTTATCATCACTTTCTTAGGCCAACGACTTGCGTCCAATTTTCCTCTCACATAAACGTGGAAAGAGCTTCTGAAAGTGAAATTTGAGCTCATACTAAGACTTGGAATTCATAGATTTCGAGTAGTTAGCATACTGGTAGGTATATAAAATGTAAACAAGGACGCGAGTGGGTAAACGTTCGGGCAAATAACTTAAAGTACTATGAATATTAAATAATGATAATATTCGAATGTTTGTCGCTAAACTACGCAGAAATTGCGTATTGTTAAATCATTGTTAATGGAAACATGCTGAAGTCACTAGCGTATAGAAAAAACTCGTAATTTTATCTCCATTGTCTATTTTACAAAAAAATGAATAGTGTAGAAGTTACTTCAATAGTCAAATACTTTGATTTGAGTTTATTCAAAATTCTATAAAATATTATTATTGCTATAGCAATTTTGAATAAACTCAGATTATTTTTATTTGCACCTAGATAAAGGAAGTTTAGTCAGAGTTAAGTATTTTCCATACCGAAGAAAATTGTTGTTTACTAAGTGAAGATAGAAATGGTAATAAGGCTTCACGCCGACAGGTGCTACATCAGACAATCTGTATTTAAATTATTCTGAAGTATTTACAACTGTCTTATACAAATAGTTTTGTTAGACGAGTAATAAATATAGTTTGATACGGACGAGGGAAGATAAACACTGAAGCATCTTATACATCTGTAATAGAGGCTATTTCTGAAC
This sequence comes from Ostrinia nubilalis, assembly GCF_963855985.1. Taxonomy (NCBI): domain Eukaryota; kingdom Metazoa; phylum Arthropoda; class Insecta; order Lepidoptera; family Crambidae; genus Ostrinia; species Ostrinia nubilalis. Next base: position 1,217,029 of record NC_087088.1, on the reverse strand, counting down.
AAAAAGCCTGAAGTGCTAGTTAGTGTACCTTTCTGAAACGTTATCTCTGTATCTCTTGCAACTAGGTACGGCTAGCACGAAAAACTTTCGGTTCGAATCGTTTGCGTATTCGAATTGCCATCAAAAGATTTAGTACGCAAACTGCAACGGCGCCCTGTGAACGTGTCGTAAAGTGAACTTAGTATGAGAAATGGTTGCACAAAACTTATTTTGAGAATCAAAATTGTCACGTTATCGTTTAATTCGAAGGTTGAGTATCGAATTTTGTCGAATACGCAAACGATTCGAAGACGAAAGTTGTTCATGCTAGAGGTACAGGCGTGTGACGTAGCTCCCAGGTGGCGCGCGCGCAGCGGAAGCGATAAATTTGACACTCGCGCGCAGGCGGCAGGTGGAATGCAGCAGTGATACAATTATCTCAATCTCCACCGATATTGACGGTTTCCTTATTTATTTGACGATGATATCTAACGGGTTCCGTTCATGTTACATTCCACGGAGTTTCTGTTTTCTATTTATTATTGCCCTGATAAATCTACGAAGGAATTAAATGAAATAACGCTTTTAATAAACAACGCTCAAACATATTTCATTAGGGATAACTACATCCGGCTTGCTAAACAAACAAATAACGATTATGTTTGTGTTTCATCACGTATTATATCATTTTCACTAATGAAAACTTATTTTTAAAGCATTTAAAGGATATATCAGCTTATCGAGCAATTAACGCTATTAATGATGATTGAATTAACTACTTAGGTAATTGACTAATTCAATTAGGTTGCTGAAAGCCGTGGCGCAACGAGTGTTAGCAGTTTTCCACGCAGTTATTCCTAAACACACAATCATCTAAAATCAAACATGGCGCGCGGTGTAGCGGAACGCACCGAATCCGTTCGATTGTTTCAGTTTACGCACTTGGGGTGACCACGAACCCATCTTTAGTGGGATAATTAGAAAGTAAACAAGGTTAATTGGAATGGGTACCAAACTACCATGTAGACATCACCATCACCTATCAATAAGCCAGTTAGGTGAGAGTTAGACAATTGAAAACGAATTGGGTTTTGGAAGATCAGCTGATGTGCCTTAAAATACAAGTTAATTCAAGCCAACACGTCCACCAGACTGGATTGTGGCTGTATGTGACAAATGACTCTCTAAAGAGTGTAAACGTGTATTTGAAATATTATTGAACTACTAGCCTACGCATGGGTCCAATGACAGTTTAACTTTTCCCCGCGACTAACTTCACCTTCGCTGGTTTGGTTCTGCATTGGCGGTCAAGTTGTACACCTGGCTACACAGGGGTTACTGTGGTGGGAACGAGAGGTGGGAATAGTCCCGTTAGCCTACGCACTATTCTTTCTTGGTTAATCCTGAGCATCCTACATTCCTGGGCACCCCACTCGCAGGTATTGTTCGCTGCGCGTGCGTCGGAAATGGAGCGCGACGCAGCATCAGCAGTCGCGCGCCGGTAGCCGCCCCGCCCCCTGCGCGAAAGGCGGTCACGTGACCTCGAGGAAACCTATCCAGCCTGACTCATATGAATATTGGTATCTTGGTCTTCCAAACAATAGACCGTAAGAATCGTGGCCTAGGATGCGCGCCGCGATAAGCGGTTATCTTTCACCGGGACACCATGGCGGCGTAACCAGTCGCCGGCTACCAACAAAATGTATACAGCTCTATAGAGAGTTACTCACCTGGTGTCCGTTTGGTTGCGCAAAGCTGCATACATTTTGTTGGTAGCGGCGACTGCTTGCGCCACCATGGTGTCCCGGTGAAATATAGCCCTAAGAATCCTGGCCTAGGATGCGCGCCGCGATAAGTTATCACACCATTTTATCAATTTTTCTCATACATTTTGACGTCGAGTATATCACAGCGCGCATCCTAGCCCAGCTAGTGAGCTCTTAAAACAATATCTAGTATATCTGGTCAAACTCAAGCCATCATCATTATGTATGTACCATCTTAGACTGCATCTCATTTAACATCAGATGTGATTGCAATCAAATATGTACCTGCCATGTTCTGCTTAAAAACTCAAGCATAGAGAAAGAAGAATTAAATGAAGAAGATATCATGGAAGCTGGGACTTTTTGAAATTCGTTGTCCAAAGCTTCTTTCGTCGTGCTTTTAAATGCTGGTAAGATTATTTGTCCAATACTGACATAATGTCTCGGATGTAGGAATAATATAATAGGAAACTTTTTTAAACTTAGACATGCTCAATGCTCAATCTTTGAGAGCGGCTAGGTATAGTAATAAATAACCCTCCTTCTGGCGCAGTCGGGTAATAAGAAATATTTTTCAGGGTACCATTTAGTATTTCTTATATAAAATAATTATTAAAAAAATGTGATAAATGGCGGCGGATGCTCTTCCTGAAATTACTCGTTATGGTAGCTAGGTTCATAATACCTGCGAGTTTTTATTTATAGTCTTAATTTAGTTCATAATTAGTGTTAATTATTAGACCTTTAGGTATTTCATAACAGAGAATTTAATTTATACCTACGAGTAAGTCAGGTGAGTGTTAAGGAAACTTCAAGATATCTCTGAACATATAAACTTTTCCTTACTTATTATAGCAAAAAGGGGGTCAGCGGGCTATAAGTAAAGTTACTTTTATAATTTCAAGTCTGATAATGAGCCTATGAAGTGAAAATATATGCGCGATGCACATTTAATCGAAGAGTGCCGGGTGAAATTAATTGAAAGCTAATTATAATGGACCCTGTATGTCAAGTACGTAATAAAAGTGTATTATTATTATTTGAGTTGAGCGGCTATTCTAGTTCAATAAAGTCCTAGTATCACTGCGACCGGTACCGATCTATTGTGATCGCCGCTATTTTCCTTACAGTTCGCCTCCGAGTCCTGCATCCATTAGGAATTGCAGTATATTTTTTGGGGGGCGATGCTAAAAGTGTAACAGAAAGGTAAGATAAAATTTAAAGAAATCTTAAATGTTAATGTATTAAGTGAGATCTGTGATTGGTTGACTCCAGTCCAGTCAACTAAAATAGAAAAGATACGGGTATTAACGCGACATATATGAATGAGTTACATTATGAACTCACGGCTTGACGTTTCGGCTGCTATGCTGCAGCCGTGGTCACAAGCAGACTTGCAGCTCCGAAAAGCATCCAAAATGTCAAGCCATGAGTACATAATGTGACTCATTCATAAATGACGCGTGCCTTTTCTATTTTAGTTGAAATAGAACGCAAAACTTTAAAACCCTATCCAGTCACCAGAGTAAGGTATTTCAATAAGGTTCTCTCATACCCCAGTTGATCTACGCCTGTGTAATCTCGTAGAGATGCACTAACCACATATTGGTGACAATAATGGAGGGATTCCAGCCGTGGGAGCGCCCGCGCCGGCTGCGTACGTGACGACATCTAGCGCACATCCCGCCACCTAGTGCGCCACCGCAGCCTACAGACTAGTTTAGTAAAGTACTATTGAGTACAGTTTGGTCCACAAATGTACCCATTTGGTACCCTATACATTGATGAAAGAACCGTGGCTCGACAGACTATTTAGTTTAGTACAGTAAGTACTATTGAGTACAGTCTAGTCTATAAATGTACCCACTAGGTACCCTATAAATTGATGAAAGAACCGTGGCTCGACAGACTAGTTAGTTTAGTACAGTACTATTTAGTACAGTCTGGTCTTCAAATGTACTCATTTGGTACCCTATACATTGATGAAAGAACCGTGGCTCAACAGACTAGTTTAGTACAGTACTATTGAGTACAGTCTTGTCTACAAATGTACCCATTTAGTACCCTACATTGATGAAATTACCCTGGCTCAAATGAAGAATAACTTTTTTACACGTTGACAAAAGTCTTCGGCTCAGAAGGAGTCGCGTGGCAAATCGAAATGACGTAGATACTAGTTTGATCTAAAGCAGTTATTGATTTCAAGTTAAAATAAGAACCTACAATGTTTTTAATGTATACTTACTAATGATTGTATGTATTAGATGATAATATTATTATGTATTAGAATGAAACATGATCGTTCAGTGTAAGTTTTAATTCAAACCCTACCTGTAATCAAAGTGAGAATTCTGAGACATTTTCGATTATATAAGAAGAAATGCTATTACAACATTAAAGTCTTGTATTAAAGAACATGCATATTTTCATTCTTAACATATTCTCAATAAGGAAACATAGTACCTTACCGTAGAAACAGTTTATGGTTAACTTAAAGCCTATATCTTGGTAGCTTAAGCCAGTTTCTGACAAGTACGTTAAGTCCAGCATTCTATGACTACAGAAGCCTTACACGTACAAGTTTATCCGCGGACCGTTAGCGTCCATTTCGACATATCCTTGGTAGCCTTCGTGCGCGAGCGCAACACTCCGACGACGCAGTATAAATATCTAAATCAGTAAGATAAGTCTTATGTAGCTTAGGTAATTCCTAACCTTATCAGGGAAGTCATACGTTGACTTAATAAACCACTTTAAATGAAGAACTTCAAATGAAGTAACAATCTGGGTTCACAAAAGTAGTTAGTTTTAAAAACCACACTGTTTATATTTTAAAAAAGTTTTTTAGCTAGAAAAAATATGTCATATTATGTCTCTATCATCTTTATTTAAACACATGGTGTTATTTAAAAGCCTTATGTTATCAGGTGTTGTTATTCCATTAATATCTTAAAGTTCCTTTTACTTATGCATGTAACGAACCTACTCGGCCGTCGTCCGTTTGGTGTAGTGGTTCAGAGAACGGATTACTATACCGTGAGGTCCCAGGTTCGGTTCCCGGCCGGGCAGAAATTGAAATGATGAATTGTATTTAATTATTTTTATATCCGTTGTGTAGTACCCATAGTACAAGCTTTGCTTAGTTTGGGACTAGAGGCGCAGTGTAAAATGTCCAAAGATATTTATTTATTTACTCGTACATGAATCAAATCTAGAGTCAAAGCAGCTTACTAGCGAAACCATATTTGCTCTTAATATAAAACGGCATACTTTGTGTCTACTTTTACTGTGGCTTCGGCGCAAACGCAACTTCTAAACTGCAGAAAGGAAACCACAAATCACTCCATTGATCTGATCTTTAGCCAACGCTGTACTTTATACTATTGATTCTCAGCAATTTCTTAGGAAAGCAAAAAACAGTAATCTAGAACAAAATAATGATAATAACTCTTGTCTATGGCGCTTTTGTAGCCGCACTCAAAGACTTCTAACGACGAGTCATTAGCGATAAATATTTAAATTGTCTTTACTGACTGTAGTAAATGCCTACCTCGTTACCACAATGAACGGTCCTGCGCTGCCCGCATCCAGGCTCTTCCCGCGACCTTTACCAGATCGTCGGTCCACCTAGTAGGAGGCCTGCCCACGCTACGTCTTCCAGCCCGCGGCCGCCACTCGAGAACTTTCCTGCCCCAACGGCCATCGTCTCTACGAGCTATGTGCCCCGCCCACTGCCACTTGATTTTAGCAATTCTGCGAGCTATGTCGGTTACTTTGGTTCTCCTTGCCTACCTACGCCTACCTACGGTAATGCAATGTATTTAAAAGATACGGCATTTAAAATGAAAAAATATGAAACTATATCAAGGATCACACTTATCTGATCGTTTCAACTATAAACGAAGCGAACCAATTTCATATAAGTAGGTAAAAGTGCGTTGATGTCTTTTATACGTCAGCTCCTAATTAGTTTTAAAAAACGCTATTTTTACCTACCTAATATTCAAATTCCAAAGTTCTCTGTATGTTTGTTTCTTATATTTGACCCATAATGGTGCTTTTTAAAAGCCTGCTTGCAAAAATACCTTAATTTTTTCGGTTTATTTGCTAAAATTACTACAATTTATTTCATAGATTATTAAAATTGAGGTGTCTACGGTTAAAACCAGTTAAATCGTTAAGTTTAGCGTGCAAATATCGACGGCTGGGCCCACGCACGCTAATAGGCGCCTTCCCGTCTGCCCGCCGTCTGGAGTTTTTCAGGCGCTTACTGGAAGCGAGGCCTCCTAGCTACAATGTAAGCAACCAGCCGGCGAATACTACAAATTGTTAGACCGTAATATAGTTATCTTAAAGATACTCTGTGTGTAATAATTGGCTTGAAAGACATAATTATCGACTAATAACCGAGATAAGAACCTTCTGTCACTAATTCTTCGAATTGGCTACTATGTTGAAGATATCAGATAGATAGATTTCTACTCTTTGAAGGAATTGTATGATCTCAAGAATTAATTAGATTTGTACTTACATTTATTGAAACAATTTAGATTTAATTCATTTTTGTGTTTAATTCTACTGGCCTATTAATTAATATTATGTATGTTGCAATGCCCTCACAGGGCTCATGTTCTGGGACTGTTTTATTTTTAAAACCTTGTTTGTACCACATGAAGCAATAAAGATATTATGATTATGATCACACATAGCGTTTTACGTGAAACAAGGCGTAGCTATTTAGTCATATTAGTATGCAATCGGAAAGTACCGTAACTCGATATAAAACTAACTCCCTCCACTCATTGTAAAGCCTATAATGAGCATAGTCGGTGCGATACTTCGATGGCATTATACAAACTATATGCAATCGTTAATGCCGCGATGTGTGCCAGTGTGTCGCGCGCAAAAACGATCCATACGCGAGCTGGTAGCAATCATACGCGGCCGGACCATTTAGTTATTGACATAGATTATGTGCTTTTTCGAAATCGCTTGAGAAAAAACGCGAAGCATGCGCGATGTATTTTACATAAAGCAATACAGTTATGGCATGCAAATCAAGTGATTTTATCATCTACAAATATCTTACATGATTAAGATTTATGACTAGTTTAAACTACATAGAACACTTACAAGATCTTTCAGCAATTGGTACACCAACCTGTAAAAAGAAGAAGAGTTAAATAAACATTTTTATCTCTAGTTTTACAACAACAATCATAAAACTGTTGTTTAAAAGCTTTAACCTTTTCACAGTTTCACTTTCGATTGATATTCAAAGGCCGTTTAAAATATAATAACTATAAAAATAACAAGAAGATGGTAGTTTTAAAGTTCGTTTTATATTTCTACATGTCTATTACTAGTAACACTTTTCTACAACAAGAACTTCAAACAATAATATTGTCAAAGATATTGTTGAAAGAGTCTTCGCGTTCGTTTAAAATTCCAGTAAAAAGTATAAAAATAATATCGTCTAGTGACATTAAGAGAAGGACAATTAGATTTCATTCAGGATAACCCTCAGCGATTGCGCGTAATGCGTGTTAAACGAGCGTTTTTACGCTGCGCCCGCGCCGGTATAGACCCGCATTCCGGGGCAATAATATGTTTATCATCCCGCTCGCATTTGCAGGGTTGGTTGCTGGTGTGGGCAGTTGGGACCCTAATTATATTCATCGTCATTTAAAACTCCTTTTGATGTTCTATGCTATGAATTCACATTGATCTCTAGCAAAAAGAAACGGCTAGTTCAATAGTAGCGACCAATAAATTTTAGTTCTTTTACCGGGATATCGAGTATTGATTTATATACGAATAAGTTAATAGTTATGTATTAAAGCTTCATTCTTTTTCTGACTGTTGAACTTTTACGGTTTCAAATGAAACCTTCGTACATTATGTCAAACTTACAGGAGATTAATGCTTTAAGTTAACGGTCTTGTGAAAAATTTGCTGCCCCTACATTTGGACCATAACTTTTACCTCAAGCTTTCCTATTTGATGTCGAGACAAGTTGTAACCCTTACAGAACCCTCGTTGCCTTGACCACTCACGCTCGCACCGCCTTTATTATAGTTCTGGATGCAGATGCTGCGACGACGCGCGCAAAGAATGTTGATTTATATTACGAGCGATCTGATGGCCAGATAACAACACTTTGACACTGCCCCTATTTGTAGAGATTATTGTTATGAACCTAGCTTGTGAAGAGAAGAGAAGTAATCTTTAATTATTAACGGACTGTCCAATTTGCTTGAAACCGGTGTGATTCAAAATACACTTAATAAATAGACAGGTACCTACAGTCAATTTATAAGTCGAATTCTTAAAGTTTTTTAAATTCTTAATGTCTGAATCACCTACGAGGTGGACCGACGACATCGTAAAGGTAGCAGGGAAGCGCTGGACGCAGGCCGCTACCAATCGATCAACGTGGAAAGCATTGGGGGAGGCCTGTTCAGCAGTGGACGTCCTATGGCTGAGATGATGATGATGACGATGAATGTCTGAACAGCTCTTCATTTCATTGATTTATATCATTCAGTAAGTACATAAAAAAATTTATCTCTAATTGCATTTTTTTTTTTTTTTTTTTTTTTTTAAATTAAAATCCCAACTAATATTATAAATGCGAAAGTAACTCTGTCTGTCTGTCTGTCTGTCTGTCTGTCTGTCTGTCTGTCTGTCTGTCTGTCTGTTACGCTTTCCCGCTTAAACCTCGCAACCGATTTTGATGAAATTTGGCATAGAGATAGTTTGAGTCCCGGGAAAGAACATAGGATAGTTTTTATCCCGGTTTTTGAAACAGGGACGCGCGCGATAAAGTTTTTCTGTGACAGACAAAATTCCACGCGGGCGAAGCCGCGGGCGGAAAGCTAGTTATGTATATACAAGCTTTATAAATAAAAAAATTTCATCTAAATCGCTACCTTGGGGGAAGGTGCCCAAAAGGCTGGCCACATTGCCACGCTGGATGGCAAGGCTGATGCGTTGGCCAAGGTAAAGGCCAGCCTTTGTATCGTAAGATGTCTCAACTAAGCGCTGAGATATCTTACGAAACAGTTTGTGGGCGCTTGGTCCCCACGGGCCCAGAGTTTCAACTCCAAACGGCTCAAATATGTAAGTCTCATTGAGATTTACATATTTGCGCCGCTTGAGGTCCTCTGCAGAAGCAGCAGCCGAACCCACCTTGACGCCGGTAGTAGGAAGATGGGAGGGCGCTAAAGTGTCAACGCAAGTGGCGTCCCACACTAAAGGCCTCCCCATCTCCCAGGGAACAAGCGTCATTCCATCCGGACGCTTCCCATCGCTTCGAGACAGGCCGCTCGGTTCAAGGATGGCCGGAATACGAGCGCTGACAAGCGCCCGGCGAATGACGTCGTTCAAACCAGCGTGACGAGGGATTCGGCCAGCACTTCTGTTACAGGAAAGACCGTGGTGAGCAAGTTGATCAACATCCTTCCCACAAGAGCAGCGATGAGGAACAGAGCAAGGAGCCCCCAAGCGGAGACTAATGGCCACTCTGAACGAAATGTTGTCTATCAGAGTGCCAAGGGCAGGAGAGGGTAGGGATTTCAGCCAAAGGCCTGATTCCCATTCAGCCACGGCTAGGAGACGAGCGCGGTCTGCAGAGTTGGTAGACGTTTGAAGTAAATTATCCCGCACTACTCTGCAGACAGGCTCGTCCCACAACCGTTGGGCTGAAGGGTTTTGGGGAGGATCAGATGATGATAATGTCCTCCAAGTACTAATGGCCTCTATCAAAAATGGAAGATGTACAGCATTATGCATATGTGATTTACTGAGAATTTTGCTGATTAGGTCAAAAGTTTTATGGCACGATGATAAATAAGCTGGAAGCGCTACATTAGAAATTTGTCTTATTCCCAGGCCCCCATGCCGAATAGGCAAGGAAGCCTGAGTCCAGGCTCTGTCTTCCAGCTTAATATTTAAAATTTGAGAAAGGGTGTGGCGGATTATAGCGTCTAATTTTGATGTCAAAACAGGATGATTCCAGAACGGTGATGAGCGCAAATAATATGTAAATTTTGGTACGAAGAGACAGAACCGGATGATGGTGTATGCAATATGGCTGTTAATTTGGAATAATTTATTAGAAACAGTGTTAAATTTTGAAATTTGTTCATCAATAAAATCCGAAAAAGATTCAATGGTTACAGGGGAGCCGAGAAGGCGGAGTGAAGATTGGTTAACAATTTTGATATTGGGTGCCAAAAGATTAAAATTTTGAATAATTTCATCACGCTTATCACAATTTTGGGGAATAAAAAGTTCACATTTTGCAAAATTTAGATCCAAACCACACATTTTAAAATTTTCAATTAAATCAGATAGGTCTTTTAAAACTGTATTGGGGTCACCACCAAGGGTTCCATCGTCTAGGTACCAAACGTTAAGTGAAGACTGTAATTTATTTATGATGGGCTGAATGGCCAGGCTGAAAATGGCGGGGCCGAGGGGGTCACCTTGTTGACACCCAACAGAGGACGAAAGTAGGTTTTCTCCGTACATGAGTTTTGTCGGAGCACTATAGCACTGCCACAAAAAACTGTACAGAGAAGGCAAGGTCCTTTTGGATTTGGGTCAACAAAACGCCCCTATCGACCGAATTGAAGGCGTTTTTTACGTCAACTTTTAATATGATATCTGTTGGCCGAAAATTTAAAAAGGAGCGGACGGCATGTATTGCTGCTTCGCAACCCCCAGCAACTCCAAAGCCGAGTTGTGTAGGCTGGAAGAGATTGCTGAGGGTACCCGAAACTGCTTTGCAGCAGATTTTGGCAGTGAGCCGACGATAGGTCGTGCCCACTGCAATTGGCCTTATGCCACCGTCTTTTTTTTTTAGGGCGCAAAGATTTGCTCCATACATAATTTCAGTAATAGTGTGTGGAACCTGACCAGCCAGCATGACGTTAACTAGAGAAGTTAAAGCTCCAAGAAGCGCAACACTAGCCTCACCAGGGGCATTTAACAAGTCCTTGATGTGTTGAGCCGAGAGGCCATCCAGCCCAGCAGCTGTACCACTCCGGAAGCCATTAATAGCTTGGAGGACATCAGTAGAAGTTGCCTGCAAGTTCATGTTTGAATTATGCACTGGTGGATCTGGAAAACTAAGGTTAGCCGCGGGGCGAGAATGCTTTTCAAGGAGAGCGTCAAGTGTTTCTTGATTGTCTGGCGCCAGGGCATCGCTGGAAAACAGAAGACGGGCAGCACCTTTAATATCCCCATCGCTAACCTTTGTTTCTATATGATGGAATTGGGACCTGACTTTATAATTGACACTATGATAATTTGGCCTAAGATTAAATTGGTCCGAATTACAGTTGTTTTTAATAAGTGATGTAAGTGAAATGGAACGGGAGCTATTGGTTGATGAATCTACGTGAAGAATTCTAAAAGGAAAAATAAGTAAACGTTCCCACGCTTGTGTAGAGTTCAAATTAATTGCGGATTTTATCTCTGATGTTAATTTTTGAGCAACACAAATACGAGCACCTCTGGGAATTCTTTTTAAGATAGGGGTATTGCGTTTTAATTTTGTTAATTGTAACCAGAATGGGTCGGAGGCAGGCGGTGAAAGGGGCTGACTTTGGACGGGACATGGCTGGGAAACTGAGGATTGAACTGCAACGCTTTGATGGCATCTACTTGTATGGATTCTAACGCCTCTCTGCCCTTTAAAGAACCGCGGTTGGGGGCATAACTCGCACCTGATATAATTATCACAAGAATTATTCATATAAATTATACTTATAAATAAAATAACATATTATGACATAAAAGTACCTAATCAAAAAAGGTGTCAGCAAATGTCCAGCACGTCATGCGCGTACTCGCAAAAATAGCACCGTTGCTAGGCAACCGATCATCCCATTGGACGAACAATGGTAGGCGCCTAGCAACGGCCGAAGATTGAAGTTGTCGTCCACCAGCTGGTATGGCGTCCTTAGCAGCAATCAAAATATATCTCAGCTGTTCTTGACATATTTACAAATTACACCACAGACACACGGGCACGCCTTGTCTTTATTTGTGAACAATGCACTGAACTTCGGACAGGCGAAAATAGCAACTTTATGGAGCAAAACGGCTAAATAACTTTTATTGTTAAATATTTATCTGGGACAAAGCATTGACACGTCTTGTCATGGTATATATATATTTTATTGAATCCAAAACACAAATTGGGTATACTTTACTACCTATTTCCGGCGCAGACCAAAACAAAGCGGGCGCATCAACATGTTTCTGATACGAAGATTGAGTAACAGCCGGCAACATGTCGCAACGTTGTTAAGAGGCTCGGCCACAAAGGAATGCCGAATGCGCCGGCGCAGTCGGCGGACTTGCAAATTACTTTCACTGGAGCCTGATGTTTGAATTGGATGGACCCGCACAAAAGGTATTGGATAAAGGGTTTATTGTTTGTAGAAAGAAAGCTCTTTTGAAGCTTAAGGTTTAAAAGATAGAGCTAAGAAATATGAGAATAGTATAAGAATATCATAATTGGATGGACCTGCACAAAAGGTATTGGATAAAGGGTTTATTGTTTATAGAAAGAAAGTTCTTTTGAAGCTTAAGGTTAAAAAGATAGAGCTAAGAAATATGAGAATAGTATAAGAATATCATAATTCGTTATATTATTTTAAATATCTGGTAACATTATTGAGAAACCTTTTGATATAGGTGGGAACTTAGACGAGCCAATAATAAGTCCTAAACTGTGTGAAATATGGAATGAAAATCATTTTTCAGTCTCCGCGAAGCAGATTCTGGCTGCATTTCCTCGTTGGAAAGCAATGCTTGACCTCTTTGCAAGTAAAGAGCCAGCATTATTAATTTCCGAAACTAAGGAAACTGATAACTATAAAGATTAAATACTCATATTAAAGCTAGTAACTTATTTCTTTGCGAACATCTTGTTACTATGATTTCCAGTTTCTGAAGTTAACGACGAAAGTTAAAAGCTTGACAAAGCACCGCTCACTGGAAAGCGCGGCGTAAACAAGACCACCTGCCCGATGGACGGACGCTCGCGGGGACCATTAGATGCACATTGATAGCCGCCCAACAATTACAGCAGTTAGAACCTTCGTAATATAGAGAAACCACCATAGGAATTAGATGAAACATTTATATGATCAAACAGTAAGTAATATGACAAAATAAATACTGGTATCAAGTTAAAGATAACTTCGTGGGAAACACAGATACAACTTTCAGTATTGAAAAGGTATTGTATAAATAATAAAATAAAATATAATATAATTTCAATAATAAAATATAATTTCTTTCTAATAATTTTCGATAAAATCTCACAAACCGATTATCACCATGATGCGCCATCCATATTACACAATACCAAAGAAAGTTTAACAAAGTACAAATCCTTGCTTTATCATCTCTAATCGTGGGTTCAAAGGTCGAATAGCTTAGAGATTTGACACCAGATGTCGCTGTGAGTTGCGCAAGAGTGCCCGTGCGAGTGCCAATCACGCATCGATGTGATTGGGTGAAAGTTATTAGGATAGGGAAATAAAAGTGGACGGACAAGTGCGCAACAATCTGCCCTACCCGAGTGTTGTAATGGACATGGACAGCTGGACAAAGGTATTGCTTCAATTAAAACGTAAGAACTGTAAATGAAGCTCATTCATTATGAAATTTTTGAATTGTGTAAATGAAATGGTAAACAATTGACAAAACCTTCAGGCAACAATGCACGCTGCTGGGTACTTATGGCTTTCACGGGTCACAGGGAAAAAAGGGGTCATAGATCGAACTCATAAAATCATTAAAAAAATCTACGACTTAATCCAACAATTCAAAAGACATCAAGTATGTGACCGACGACCTGATAAAGGTAGCAGGAAGGCGCTGGATGCATGCCGCTACCAACCGTGCGATGCCGCGATGTGGAAGTCATTGGGGGAGACCTATGTTCAGCAGTGGACGTCCTATGGATGAAATGATGAAGTAGGTAAGATGTTTGGGCTTTTACATCACGTTAGAACACATTCATAGATACCTACAATTCAACCCTTAGAAACATTGAACAAGCGTACAATCTAGCATCTTTGGTATAATTAATTACCTTTATCAATAGATTTATCTGATCATACAAATAATTAAAGGCCTTACAGTGAGATGAGAGGTCAGTGTCCTGGAGCCGACAATGCCCTAATCAGCAGCTGAATGCCCTAATTGATCGCGCCCGATACGCTTCGCGGGCTGCGTAGGCGCAGACTGTGACCGTCTTCCGCGAGCCCGAGCACGCAAGTTTAGGAACGTCTTAGAATTTCAAATTTATGGATATCCATAGATATTTTCATCAAACATCTACGTATTTTCATCAAATATCTCTTGTGCTAAATATAGCTTGCCCTACCACCAATTCGGGACAACATAAATGATCTTCATTTACAAAACATAGATAAATCCGCTATCAATTATGAATTGAAGAAAGCTCATTTACGAGTAGATACCATGTTGACTCGGCAGAACCGAATCATTCGATGGATTGTTCGATGATTGGTCTGCCGATTAAAAGTATTTACTTAAGAAAGAACTTAGTAAGATCATAACAATGACTCAAGAGAGGAAGTTTATGAATTAACTACGCTTCATACATATCAGTGGTACCTACACATCGTGAGATACAATACTTGTATAAGAGAGATTTTTAAATTTCTACGACATATTTACGTTTCTATGCAACAACAGTAATCCAAGAACTTTTAAACCGACGGAACTGATGCTGCCAAGTCAGAGTAATAAAATAACCAACGGCCATAGTAAAAAAATATTAGATCCATTGACCAAGCGAATCTAAAACTATTGTGATTAACAATAATTTTAGAAGATGTATTTAATTTCCTTCAAAGGAACTGCTGCGAACAGTCCGATGAGTCAGAGTGCGCGGGCGCAGTCGGTGACGAAACCGCGGTAATTGCCGAGATTGTCCTGCGCGCCGCCAGTTAAAGCTAACTGTAATCCGTAATTGATTTTAACCGGCGAAATTTTAGCTAGCTTTTTGGTAACTAAAAGCTGTGGACTTCGCCCTCAATGCTAATAATAGTCTTCTTCCATTATAACATCGGTTGCGAAATGATTGTCGCTTTATAGAGACGAAAATTAAGTGAGAACTACATATTTAAATATTAGAAACAAAAGAATTATGATATTTTGGTTATTTCCTGAAATTAGATAGGTAATTTATAAAGTAAGCTAAATTATTCTAAGTAGGTAAGTAATTGATAATGATACGAGCCTCAAAAACATATTATGGAAAATGATTCCAAGGTTTTACAACTACAAGTACCTACGTTTAATTTGTAACACGAAACCGAATCAATCTCAAACTGCTATTAAATGAAACAATAGGCTCAATTTGCATTGGGCGTCATCCTTGGCAGGTGGGGAGCGGTTTGGACAGCGGTCAGCTGGCTGGTCACCTTCCCGGGAACCGTGGGAGAGTTTAGGCTGGGCTGCGGCCCGAGGTATGAGCTTTGGCTGTTTTGGAACTGTGGGTTTCTTTTGAGAAGACTGCTGTATCTATAACATCAATGACTTTTTTCATGACCATTTTGCATGCTAAAAATGTAAGCAGAATAGTAAGCACTGTGTAAATTATATTAAAAGACCTCATATGTATAATACCTATTCTATGTAAATAAATGTTTGAATTTGAAAAAATTGAATTTTGAAGCTTTTATAGTGATACGCATCGCATCGAGTGGTGACAACGTAAGTTCTTAGGAACTTAGACTAACTTCCATTTGGTCCTTCTAATAACACGTTCACATAAAATGTTGCCAAGACGAGACCATAAGACTCGCACTATCCAAGTTTCTAATTCTACACGGCCTAACTCTGTAAGCTCTAACTTCATACATTTTACTTTAATTAAAATACGTCAATTGTTGACATTTGGAGCAATGTAGAGCGTTCAGTTTCACTCCAATCTACAATGTCAAGATCAAGAATCAGAACCTATTGATTGAAACTCTTAAATTCGTAGTCTTTTTTTCATAATTACTGTCCTGAAATTAGGAAAATCTGTAAATCCTGTAATTGGTGATTCCACGTGCCCGCCAGTCGCTTGTGCTTGGGCCGTGCGCACCTTGCGTAAGGCGCGCACGCGATATCATTACGGCGGCGGTGCAGGCGCCCGCGCCATTGAGCCAGGGTATGGCCCAAACTAAACAGCCATAACTGTTGTATATCGGTTCCAGCCTTATCGTAAAATTAACCAGCTAATTGAATGTCAAGGCGTTCATTGAAGAACTAGCCAAGTCGATTGGTTAAACCAATTAACAGGCTAATTATACCAGATCACTGCAACATATCTATGAACTACAGTACAGAACTACAGTTGCAGTGTAACCAATGAAAAATTCCTAATGGCGAACTAACTGTAGTTACTCAGGCTGAAATTTTGTTTTATTTATCTAACAATATTAAACCAGCACTAATTGTAGAGCACAGCACACAAACAGTAAAAACCCCATATACAGCTTTTAGCTCATATGACGAGTATCTATGTACTGACTGTTCTCGTTAAGCTGTGTACATACGAATAACGACCGATCCATTGTAGCGGTTTGAGGTCCTTACGGCAATTAAAAAAAGATTAATTAGCAATTTCGTGAATGAAACACGCTGTCTTTCCCACAGTTGCTAGATAGTATTGTTTTTTGGCATGTTTGCATTCGAATTGTTTACAAAACCATTATTAATGGGGTGACGGCAAGTTCCAAAAGCATTGTTATGTAAAACTCTGTAACTATTATGCCCTACTTTTTTTTTTTAAACGAAGTCCATTAAATTGGTTAAGTTACCAATGTAGTTTACTCAAGAGGCCATGCAAACATTTGTGGTACCTAATTATGTTTCAAAAATGTAATGATTACACATTATTTTTTAACCATGGCGTAGATAATGATTTGCAATCTGTTGCTGTACCTTAATAAATAAATAAATAAATAAATAAAGACGTAGCGTGGGCAGGCCTCCCACAAGGTGGACCGACGATCTGGTGAAGGTCGCGGGAAGAGCCTGGATACGAGCAGCGCAAGACCAGCCGTTGTGGAAATCCTTGGGGGAGGCTTTTATCCAGCTGTGGACATCATTTGGCTAAAACGAACGAACGAGTCGTATTTATACGAAACTCTCAATCACCGTTCCAGTAGATAAATAAATTATCTGCAAAGTAGCGCTTCATGCGTTCGTAAGTAGGAAACTTAAACAGTAGCGCTAATGTGTTTTCATTTCACAGCATGTTATTTCAGAGACAATCATCTGCCAACACTTCTTGTTCACTAAGTACCTATTGTTTTAAAATAATTCATTCCTGAACTTGTACAGCGACATGCAAATTATCAATTTAGAGCCTCCGTAGTACACGTCATTGAGGCACCCTTACTCACACGGCGTTTTCGACTCATTAGTGTTTTCTATTAGCTTTCTACATTGACGTAATGATAAACGCTTTAATTAGCCTCACAATGACCGGTCCGGGATGTTCACAGGGTCTTTCTCTTTTGTCATGGCAACTCTAACCTCTAGATTACCACAGTTTAGGTGGTTGCAGAAGGCACACTCTGTTTTCCTTCGAAAGCAAGAAAATTGGTGCCTTCGTAGAAATTAAGTATAAAAAATTCAGTTTAAATTAAATATCGAGTAGTTACTCTTGGATAATGTGGTGGTAAGACTCTAGGTATGGTAATTGCATTGAAATTGTATAAAACATATTAGGTACTGTTAAAAAGCTCTTGTGTGGTAAAAGGTTAAGCACAATCGTGATTTTTTTATGGAATGTTACAAAAAACTGTGAATCAGGGTGGCGTTTTCCTGTGATCTGTGGTGTTTTCAGCTTTCGACGAGACTTAAGATTTTCCTCCTTACTGCTTAACGCAATTCTTAAAACTGATATGATTGCAGAATTTTACGCCGTCATTAGAAGCAAGCTGATTGCGGTTTTAAGTAACAACGTACGTATTATGTACAAAAGAGTTATTGATACAAAAACACCGGCTGCTAATGCACTTTGAGCTACTCGTTGGAGCTACTGTATCTAACTTATGCTGTGGCTACACTATCATCTGCAAACTGTAAACATTGCGCAACAAAGCGTATGATAACTATGAGAATGAATAAGGCAATAAACTTATAGAAAATGTTTTGTTATGTCACAGTTTATGGTAAAGAATTTTGACGCGTGTGACGATGATGAGTATATTCGCACTTTGTGTTGCTATTTAATATGGAATCATGACATAAACTAAGGCTCAGTTGCACCATCTAACATTAATTTATTTTATTTTATTTTTTATTTTTCTTTATTCAGAAAACCACAGCTCTATTATATTTAACGGTAACTATAATGATAACCGGTGTTTTTATATGGAGTTTGACATATTTTTGACGTTTGTTAAAGTTAAAGTTATAGTAACATGGTGCAACCCAGCCTAAGGCTTTGTTTTGGCACATGGTTAATTACTTCGTTGCTTCGCAGTCATAGTTAGTTTTAGTAGAAGTCAGTAATTTTATTTTAAGTTATCATTTCATAGTTACATATTCGTTTATATCTACACTAGCTTTTATCTACAAACTTAAACCCACTACACTCTACAGGGTGTTAGGTAAATGGGTATATGAGCTGACACTAGCCCATGTTAACATGGGCATATAAATGGTATGGTGAAGTCAGAAATTTGATATCATCATTTTATTTTTTTTAATTTTCATACAAAATAAATTTTATAAAATCCGATTTGTATGAAAATTAAAATTATATTTATATGCCCATGTTAACATGGGCTAGTGTCGGCTCATATACCCATTTACCTAACACCCTGTATAAGGAACATCCCTATAAGTTTGTCTGATTTCGTGTGAAGTGTTTTAGTTTCTGAGATTTCGTAATCAGGGAGTGGTATATTAGATTCTAGAATACAGCTATATTGTTATTATATCCGCATTACTCCTGGTACATTTTGGTGTTGATACCCAGTGAAAGTGTAATTAAGCGTTGATTTAGATATTATTATAATACGTATTAAACACGTAATATTTGCGGTAATACTACGACACGTCAATAACACGTACACAGTCAATCAAAGTTAACTGACCGATAGTTTTTTAATAATCCGCAATCAAAGCTTGTTTAAAATTACTAGTAGGTAAGCATATTGATACCGTATCGTTGTTTTAATTAAATATTCTTTTTTTACTGTTTCAGTGTATCAACATTCTTGAGGCAAAATTGTTTGCTTACATATCCAATCAAGGCAATAATTACCCAAAGTATTCGCAAAATACTTTCGCAATTTTTATCCAAAGTTTTAATAATTTGTGCAAGCCGCACCAAAAGTACGTGCGTTAATTCCGCAACTCATTTTGCATAACCTATTGATTGGCGAAAAACGTTTTTGGGTGCCATTATTTATGTATGTTGTTATACAGGGTGACTGGAACTGAACCCGCCATAGCTAATACGCGTATAGAGGAGGTCATTTCCTAATTATTGAACCTTACTTTCTATGGCTAAAGTTTTATAGTTTAGGAGATATGTCAATTTTTATACTTATTTCAGATTTTTCCGAAATTAGACCTAAAAACTGCTTCAATTTTTTTTCTCGCGTGATTTCAACAGTTTTTTTTATTTGATATTAATATCGAATATGTCTTTATTCAAATAAAATAAATTTCTGATCCAGATAATGATTGAATAGCTAGTTACGAGCCGTTAAAGTCTAACAAAAGTACAAACCACGATAAAAAATTCTACTTCGATTTCGATTGAAACAAAAATTAATAGTGATAATGGATTGCCAATAATCTTAAAAATTTCTCTAGCTTCTCTTCTTTCCAATGATATATCACACGTTGTAAATAGATATTGAAATTTGTCAAAAAATGAAAGTTTATGGAAGAAAATGGAGTAATAAATAATACAAAAATTATCCATACAAAGTTGATTTTGAATTTTTTTAAACTCTTTTCTTCATAATGTGATTATTATTTCAAATTCATTTTTCAAAAAACACACAAAAATAGTTATGAAAAGGAGTATAGCAGAAAATATGAGATGTTTGAAGAAACTTTGTATGGATAATTATCGTATTATTACTCCATTTTCTTCCATAAACTTTGAATTTTTAATAAATTTCAATATCTAATTACTACGTGTGATATATCATTGGAAAGAAGAGAAGCTAGAGATATTTTTAAGATCATTGGCAATCCATTATCACCATTAGTTTTTTTTTAAATCGAATTCGAACTTGAATTTTTTATCGTGGTTTGTTCTTTTGTTGAACTTTGGCGGCTCGTAACTAGTTATTGAATCATTATCTAGATCTGAAATTTATTTTATTTGACTAAAGGTTTATTATTACAATTAAAAAAATCGGTTAAAATCATGCGAGAAAAAAAAATTAAGCAGTCTTTAGGTCAAATTTCGGAAAAATCTAAAAAAGTATAAAAATTGACATATCTTCTAAACTATAAAACTTTAGTCATAGAAAGTAAGGTTCAATAATTAGCAAATGACCTCCTCTATACGCGTATTAGCTATGGCGGGTTCAGTTCCAGTCACCCTGTATTTATGCGAAATCGATGATACGAGAGTGACAACAGAAAACGTGACATTACTGTACCGTCGTGTCTTACTTAACTGTTTTCTGCAAATTGTTGCACTCGTATTCTGTTCAAGTTTAAACGACTTTATAAAAGATACGAAAATGAAAGATCTTGAATATTTCCACGCGATATTAAATAGTTTACTTAATATTTCTGTGCTATGTAATCAACGATGAGATCAAATAATCTTGCCGTCTATTACGTTTATTTACCTATCACAGTTTTAATTGCATGTTATAATTTTATTTGTGTAATTGGCATGCTTAAAAAACATTCGTTTATTTTCAAACACAATTAAAAAAATTAACTCTTATTGAATTAGGTAAATCTTAGAAAGTAATTTATTAGTGATCCAGCTTGGAAAAACTCTTACAATAACGCTATTTTTCCATGTACCGTGGGCGTCTTACCAAAACAAGCGGTACAGCGGTCTCAAGCTAGTTGCGCAATAAAACGTTAATTATATCGACTTACTTCAAAATAAAAGCAAAAAATAATAAGATACTTTGGTTGACCCACATTCTAGAGTTACGCGTTAAAAGCATAACATAAATACCAATAATTATGCAATCAAAAACGTGTATGACACAGCAAAACACTCCGATTCCAATCACAAATGGCGGTTTGTACAAGAAAATGCTAAGTAACCACTTATTCTTACTGTTCGGCACCATAAGCGAAGTCATTACCGCGAGTCTCGCATAATCGCGGCCTTAATAGCATCCAGAGCCTCAATTCTGGAGCATCTCGCCGCTATCTCGTTCGCACTAGGCCACTTTTTTCACGAGAGCAAGCAGGACAGAATGTGCAAGTGCGGCCCCAGATTGTGATTCAAACAATAACGGAATCAAGTCAATCGTTCATTTCGAACTGTGTAATTTTTGACGAGTCGACGACCGCCTCTCTATGAAGCTTGCGGTCCATGGTTGGCCGAGATATATCTAGCGACATTTAACTGTATAGATACAAAAACCCATTCTATTATACCTAAATAATACAAACAGATATTAAAGTCTTCATTGTGACTTAAAATGAAGGCAAAATACATAACCCAATTAAGCTTTTCTATTGAATAGAAAACCAAATGAATTTTCATTTTACTCACACCTAAACGAAACTTAAATAATAAATAAAATAAAAAAATAAAATAAAATTCATTTATTTCAGGCCAGGGCCCATAAAATTTCAATAATAATAATAATTGCATTAAATAATTAAAATCAAATTAAAATCAAATTAAATCAATAAAAATAATAATAATGGAGACAAATAAATTAAATTAAAAATTAAATTAAATTAAAAAATTAAATTGAAAATTAAATTAAACATTAAAATAATAAATAAAATTACAATCTAAATTTAATTCAAATACCTGCCTCCCTGTGGGACACCCGGCACCTGCACTTGAGTTTGCACCCAGTGTCGCACAAGGGGGCAGTCTGGCTTATTGCTTAGAACTTTCAGGATGCTATTGGTGCTCCCACGCGTGCGGAGCATCAGCGATGCAATACGTCGCCGCAACACCGTGTAAAAACCGTCTGTGTGCGCATGTGCAAACATCGCCGACGCACTACAGTAGCGCGGGAGCCCCACCAGCACCCTGAAAGCATTATTATATTGCACGCGGAGCGCGTTGATAGCCCGCTGCGTGTAGCTGACCCACAGATTGCACGTGTACAAGGTTTGGCAAAAGGCTTTAAGGCGATTAGAGTCCTCAATGACCTTGAGCGTTTGACCTTCACGCTTCGCACAACACCCGCGCACCCCGCACGAAAACTCCGATCTGACACCGATCAAAAATACACGGGCATAGGTAGGTACAGAATAGAAGCTCTTTCTTCATACATTACTGCCTATTATTTTAAACTTGAATTGATGAACCTTGATGTCGATGTCATTCAACCCAGGCGCAAGTGATCGCCCGAAATGTTCTAAACTAGCGCACCGTATAGTAAGGTATTTATATTTAACAAAAATTACAAATCCATGAACATTTTGTATAGGATAATATTTTTTACTTTATTTTATTTAGCTTACAATGTATGTTGTGTGTAAACTATGTTTGTTCGGGTGGAATTTTGCAAGCTGAATTAGTTACGGCCGAATACTGAAACACTACTCAAATCTTTCACTCAGCTGACGAGCTCCTAAATTTAAGTATCCTTCAATTTTAAATGGTAATCTCAAACGCTACTCAACGGATTTGAAGCCGTGATCAGCTAAGCAGCTCTTTTTTTTTTTTTTTATTTTTATTTACACAAATGATGACTTTACGTTTTTTATACATTACACGCAGCATCATTTGGTTATGTATTGTCTTTTATGGAAATATACTCAATCAACTTAACATAGAACAGTTTATTTTTAGTTTGTATTATATATAAATCTCGTTTATAAAAAATTAATGCTTGCATTTTTTTATTTAATTAAAAAAAAATTTAAGGGTGATACTTTTTATTGTTGAAATCTATTAAGTGGCGATCGTGGACCGAAACGTAACCACAATTGACATTTATCATTGTTGACAGAGCATCAAATTGACAAATCAACAACTCTTCGAAATGCTGCTATAGATGACCCACGCTGAACTGTCCCACCAAACTCAATGACAGGGGGGCGCTACCATCGTTAAACTAAATGGTTTCCAACATGGCAAAAATCGGAACCAGCGATCCGGTATTGACGGTGGCGCCTCAGTGTCAATGTCATTGATAGGACAGTTCAGTATTTTGGAACTATATTGCTTAAACCCATTTGCGATGTCCCCATATTCCTCAGAAATAGGCCTGTTTATGTAAAGCGATTTCATAGCAGCTTTGTTACTTTGTGCACTATACGATGCACAGTTGGCTGTTCGATGTGGAAGAATCACCTAGTACACGTTCATAACTTCCCGTTGCGTAGAACCGTAGGGTAATAATAAGTATTTGGTCCACTGGTTGTATGGCGTTTGGTGAGGTGTTTCTAAGAGCTTCCAAATTATGAATCCAGAAACAGACGCGGAACCTGGCTCGGAAATACATGTCATTATAATAATATTTTTCAATAGCGTTCAGCCTTATTGCGTTCCGTTATGTCGACTTTCAGTAGCAACAACAGGGTCAACAACAACAAAAGCATGAAATAAATTAATTTTCACTAAAAATTAAAACCAACTCCAAAACAAATTACCAAACCGTAGGCTGCCAGTGCTGCCACCGACTCCGAAAATATCAATCATGGTATAAATTTGACCTAGTAAATAAATAACGGAATATATTTTCTACTTTTACTTATCTAGTGCAGTTTGTTTTGGAGTCGATTTTTTTACACTAATAGATTCTATTTAGGTAGATAATAGCGTCCAAGCATGGCTTAATTCAATCGTATCGTCTGACTGAACGTACTCTATGAACAACTCTGACATAAAATATATTGTCATACAACGGCTGGGTTGCACCATCTTATTTTAAATTTGACAAAAGTCAAATATCTGTCAAACTCCATACAAAAAAACACCGGTTATCGCCAAAGCTACGGTCAAAGTTAGGTCACGTCAGGTGTTGCAACTCAGCCAAAGAAAAAATTCATTTTGATCGCTAATGTCAGTTTGCAGCGAGTGACACAACCTCCCCGTCTGAAGGCCAGCGGCCGACTGCCGCCCGCACCCCGCGAAGGCCCCCTCAACAGCAAAACGTTCGGAATTTATCAAAAGTAAAATTTATGAATGAAAGTAATGTTCGATTGAAAAACGCAACGTGTCATTTAAAGATTAAAGAATTCTTAATCTATTCGTGTAAAAATCTTTAAAATTAACATAGCCGTTTGGGAGGAGTAGGGAATTGAAGTAAAAAATCGATGTCCCGTATTTATTTTTTTAATCCACAACAAATAGACATAGGAAAAATTCAAACGTGTCAAATGTAGTCCTTGAACTGTTGTATAACATATATTTTTTTCAACTATTTCTGTCCAGCAGTAAAAGAGGAGTAGGCTTTACAAAATGACCATTTCACGCGGATTGAGGACACTAATCGCCTTAAAGAGAGTTATCTTTACTCCTGTGCTACATCGCGCGAATCTGCGTGCCAACATATTACAGCGGACTGCCATCGCCCTCCTCTCCCTTTCGATGTCACCATCGTCTTTTAAATTCTCGGTAACCACATGGCCGAGATATTTAAACTCTTTCACCCTCGTCAGAGCGACGCCATTAAGTAGCACACTTGGCACATCTTCCAGATTGCGACCCTTGGCCTGAAAAATCAAGAGCTCACTCTTTTTAACGTTGTACAGGAGGCCATGGGTCATCGCATACTGCTCACAAACACCAATTAGCCTTCTGAGAGCGGCGATTGATGGGCTGAGCAACACCATGTCATCTGCATAGCTAATGCTATTGATGCAATGACCATCAATCGAGCAGCCGACTCCTGTGTTGCTCAGTTCAACAATCAACCGATTCACATACAAGTTAAAAAGTGAAGGAGACGTTAACCCCCCCTGTCTCACTCCACATTCCAACCTATACTCATCAGAAAGCTCACCAAGCCACCTGACCTGGTTTGTTTGGTGGTCATACCAATATTTGAGGACATTGACTAAACCACTCGGCATACCAGTATCATTTACATAACTTACACTTTATGAATAAAACTTTTATATTTTGTAAGCCTCACTATTTATTATTACATAACAAACGCGCACATTTCCCAGACAACTTCATTGGGTATCGTGACAATAACCTCTTAATTAAAAATTGTGGTTTGTAACAGTATTTCCGACACAACAATAGCGCACAATTAGCACACGCTTCGCTTCGTCCCAGTGGATCGCGTGCCTTAATGAGAACTGTTACGTTCTCTGCGACAATTTTATTGCAAACACTGCATTCCTGATTAGTTCAATGGAGCCCGCCACCGAGCGAGCGCGTTTCGACACTGGTTATGTTGCAATGAACGCAGCAAAAACATATTCAGTATAAATATCTTTATATCTTTCTCTCTGGGGCAGTGATTTCAGTTTAACCAGCCCGCTGCTGAATTTTTCTTCGATAAATGTAGGTACAGTTATATCATACTGTCATAATGACATACCACGAGAGTTAGCCACGATATATTCGCGCTGACGAAGCTTAATCGCGTACTAATCGAAGCATAAAGATCACTCAATATCTCTCAAAACTCTACCTAAGTTTGATCTTCATCGAGTTTGATATTCTTCTCTAGAACAGCGATAAACTGGTTTATATATTTCTTTTTAACTCCCGTTAAGAACTCCCATAATCGGTTTATTTAAGCAAGAAGTTTATGTAAGAAGTAACTTACACAACTTACTATGTATTTCAAAAGTTAGGAGTAAGTCATTTTAGAATACAACATACCTACTCTACTTTATTTATTCTAACATACACCGAACTTGAGTATCTCTACGTAGATCTCTATATAAACATGGTATTTGCTATAGATACATTCACGTACCTAACTTCTGATGACAGGAAATTCGTATGTTATCTATTTTTTGCGCCATAAACGAGACGTCTTGCAATATTTATAATAACAGCATCCATCTCTGAAACGTTAAATAAGTTCTAGATCCAAGTGCCAGCGTGAGATCCAACAGATCGGCGCTTGCGCAAGCAGTTTCTTCATCTATTCACACGCGTTGACACAACGTCGTTAGAGTTAACTAAATCGCAATTACTCGAGATCAACATGTTGCTCGTCTTCGGGTGGAGTCATCGCATTGTACAAGTCCATTAGTTTAACGACGATGAGCAAATAATTTGTGATAAATGAACCTATAATAATAAATTAAGTGTCATCACCGTGTCAGATATAGACTGATGATTTTATGTCACGTTGACTCTACATTTACCACAAGTTCTTAGCCTTTTCAATGTTTCCAATAACTATTACGATATTAACAAATTATAAGTTGATGACTACAATTATTGCATTTTAATTGTTAAACTTAATGTGTCAGCTATTCATCATTTCAATAACTCCAGCGCCTGATGACAGGAGAAATTGAGTTCAATGTATTTTGGAACATTCAAACTTCCTATTTCACATTGTAGGCTTAAATCAAGGCTGAAAATGATAGCCCGAAAAAAAAAAAATTCCTCAATTGTGAGGTTGGTGAGGCAGGACACATCAAGCCTTAGTGTATATGAGATGGCTCATATAGCCTCAGATGGTATCAGGCTGTGACCCAAGTCATTGCAAGCTTATCAAGTAGTATACCTCTTACTAAATCCTACGAACTTAGTACTTTTTACAAGCTTTTATTGAAAATCCTTTTTCAATTATAAAGCTGATTGTGCAGTGATAATAAACAAATCGAACAAAACATCGCTAGAGTGGAAAACATAATTATTTCCGAATGTGCACCTGTGGACGCCAGGTGGCGCTCGGCCCGCGGCGCTGCGTACGCGCAAGTACCGCACCGTTAGAATCACAGATCACTATATATGTAGCAAGCTATTGCACTGTCAATTCGAGGAGAATGGCTCTCAAGAAACTCAACTCAACCAAGTTTGGGAGGAGAAACTAGTTAACCGGCACTCTTCAAATTGAAACAACACAACGAATGGATGGAAGTTTGAAAAACTTTCAGTCAGTCAAACTGTCAAAAGTGACAATATGGCGGCTGCAATGGCGGCAGACTAACCACAGACTATAAATATCTATCCGCGATGCTAGCGCCACAACTACTCTAATGGAACTAAAGCTGTCAGACCCCTGGTTAGAATCCAGACCGAACGCGTAGATTCCATCCCAGACTGTTTTATGGAAATGATTGGCTACCTGATGGACATACGGCTTTCGTCTAGCCAATTCATAATGCAGACAACACTCGCTTAGAAATACTGGTAGGTATAATATAAAATGTATTGTATGCTACTGGCAGATAGGATTTTAATTAATAAATAAATATTAAATGCAAATATAAGTATTTCTGTAAAGAACGGTTCAACTCAAGAACGGTGAAATTGAAGAAAACATTAAAAAAAGCTTGCCCTACATACGTTTTTGGCATTTTATGATAATATTATACGCAAAAATTATACGAAAGTAAATAAAAGGGCAGTTAGCACGGTTTAATTTTACAAATATAATTTGGTAATCATTAATTAGGCCAGTGCTGTTACAGATCTTAATTATTTTCAAAATCTAAACTACCCACTTTGAAATATAAACTGTAAGATTAGCTTTCAAGTATTCATGATATCTAATACCTATGTAAATAATGTAATCATCGCCGCTACGTCAATATGTGCTGATGAAACAGATATTCAGCTTGCGTGTCAAACGGCGCAGTTTCGGCCTAGTTATCATTTCATAATAAAATGTTTGTAATTTATTTTTTGCAAGTAACCTTGCACGCATCATCAGTTTACCATCGAGAGAGGTTGAGGTGAAGAGTAAAATTATCTTAAAACTAGCGACCGCCCGCGAATTCGTACGTGAAAATCCCGTTTTACCCCCTTAGGGGTGGAGTTTCGTAAAATCCTTTCTTAGC
The DNA here is from genome assembly GCF_963855985.1 of Ostrinia nubilalis. Lineage (NCBI taxonomy): Eukaryota > Metazoa > Arthropoda > Insecta > Lepidoptera > Crambidae > Ostrinia > Ostrinia nubilalis. The sequence continues at coordinate 1,189,112 of NC_087088.1, read as the reverse complement.
GGATGCCTACGTCATAACATCTACCTGCATGCCAAATTTCAGCCCGATCCGTCCAGTGGTTTGGGCTGTGCGTTGATAGATCACTATGTCAGTCAGTCACCTATGAGTTATATTTTTTTTAGTATTACGATTTATGTACTTATATACATTATTTTTGATGAAGAAATGTGCCTCAGTCGTCTAAGAACTAAAAATCACAGACAGGAATTAAAGACACCTCCCCATGGACAGACGATGCCGCGATGTGACTAAAGACTTCAATAATCATATAAAACGCTCTCCCTAAAAAGTAAAAATGTATAAAATTAACTAAGGATCTTTATAAAAGATAGTATTATTTTTTGAGCATTTCATATTTAAAATTGACCGTACTGCAAAAAAAATTAAAGTAAGTATCTAGAAGTATCAAGATACAGCGATCTATGTAGGTACTAGTGCTCGCGACTATTGCTCAACAGTGTTTTTGCGCGGTCCTGCGTAACCGCGCCGGCGCAGCGCCTGTGAACTGTGCTGTACTGTTATTGTTTAATTTTACACCCAATACGCACGCAATCGCCACGTAACTCTTGTTTTAATACGCTATTTTAGTTCAAAGACAATCTTAACTCATCATTTAATGTTGTATAACGAACTAAGTTGTGCTCGCGATTTCGTGTAGGTACGTGGAAAACTGGAAATCTCTTTTTTACAGAAAAAAGATACACTACAGCTTTCCTATTTAGTTTACAATGCATTGCTTAGCTATTTTGTAAAGCAAAGCAAACTTTAAACTTTCGGTGTCAGATTTCATTTCATTCATTTCTGACATTGTTCGATCGAATCGACGTGCTAACGCCCTTAGCGCCCTTCATAGTATGAAATATTGATTCTTAACATAATTTACAATACTATCTAGGTCTATATAGGTTCACATGCCTAACCAAATAGAAAACAATCAACTAAAAAGTTGCTTAACTTTGTATCCCTTTGCGGTGGTTACTGTCGATTCGCCACAAAGTGGATTCTAAATAAATAAATAAATAAATATCTTTAGACAATTTCACACAGCGCCATCTAGCCCCAAAGTAAGTCACTCTTTACAAGATTTCTTATATTGAAAGTTATAAAAATGAATTTGTACACATGCTTTTTTCGTCTGCCAACTTGTAACCCCTCTGTGAGTCGACCCCCTGGACCTTCATTTCAAGGGAGTCCATCTTCTAGAACAGATGATGCTGCTTGAGGATATAACGATCACCTCATAACATCATTATGTAGGAATTCGCATTTACATAAGATGCTTACTCAAGTATGCATTGTGTGCATTGATGCAAACACTGGCCGGTGCAGCCACCATGAAAGTGTCGGAAAAGCTACCGTTACTCCACTAAGACTATGTTCAATGAACTCCATGGAAAACAACATTATTGTTGATTCCAAATGCTTTAATCGGTTGTTAATGTTTTATTTCAGGAAGTGTTAATGACCATAAATGCGATTATGGTAAAATACCTGCCTTGTTATGCATAAAAATAATAAAAAAATGACCCTTCATCTATGGTTAATAATACCATAGTAGTACCTACTCGTACTTACTTCATGCGCATCATAATAGATGGTTTGCATTATTTTTGATTTGGTCACACATTGGTCCGTCAACGTCAAGCTTTATGCCCACGGCGTCTGCCGCGTGGATTTCGATATGTGACAGAAAAGATTGTGTCACTTGCGCGTCCTTCTGACAATGTTACTTTCGCATTTTCGTATAAATTACATACAGATGTAGACTGTTTAAGCTTCTTTATGATATAGTATGTTACTTCATAGCTGTTTTCAAAAAGTAAAAAAATGAAATCTTTCTCGTCTGCATGAGACCTTGAAGCCGTCAGACCCACCGCGTCGCTCTCGATCCACTTGGAGCCCTATCCGACTTGCCTCATCGGCCTCCAACGAACGCAGATATGCGCGAAACAAAGCGCTGCACAATGCGCGATTGACCTCAGAACAATACCACGCACGCTGCGCACGCGCCGCTATAACCACATCCACCAAAAAACGATTATGACTACTAATTGTGCCTTTCTATTCACGGCCGCTGTTACTTTGTAACGTGTTTATTTATGAAAATATCTTTGCAACTCGTGATTGGAATTAAAAACATAATGACACTTCTCGATTGCTCTTATTGCAAAAAGGGCAAGTGCTCAGCAACAATGTATGATATACACGCCAGGGTTGTCTGGAAGAGATTTCTTAACGCGATATACTCGCATGTACATACTTCAAGAGATATTGTTTCTCCAATTTGTGAGCAGCGACTACAATAATCACCCACTTGCGGTAGCCGAGCCAACTTGCAGTCGAACTGATAGGGCTGTCAAAAGGTAATTATGTATTTTGTAAGCTTGTGTAATACATAATTAGCTTGTAACTCAGCGGCAGCGTTTCGGTAATGATTAATGAAGTGAAACAACACACGTCGCGGTCGGGAAGGAACGTATACTAGAGTTTAAAAAATCTTAAAGTATAATTTAAACTTGATCTTAACAAGTATCCAAAGGATAAGTAGAGTAGCAAATCAAACTATACATAATAAACATAGATAATAAGCGAAATGACGAAAAATTACATCAACTTCGAACTCCAATGGAAAAGCAGTGCTAAATTTCTTTGTCCATTATCTAGTCTTACATCTTTTATTTATTGGTTTCGCCCGCGTGGAATTTTGTCTGTCATAGAAAAACAATATCGCGCGCGTATTTGCTCACCGTTTAGACCTACCCTGGACTACGACAAACATTTTAACACCAAAATCAGCTCAATCGGCCCAGCCGTTCTCGAGTTTTAATCAGACTAACGAACATCAATTCATTTTTATTTATATAGATAGATAGATAGATATAGATAGATAATAGAAAGAAGAGCAAAGTTAAAGTTCCATCCCTAGACCAAGTTACTGAGGCGAGACTTAACGCTATCCGAGATTTGTAATTACGGCGCGGTAACAAATCAGCGCGCACTGCGCGAAATTATCGCGCACCTAAACACTGCGCCCGCGCACGCCCGCGATTATGGCGCGCCGGAAAAATTGGAACAAAACCATCTAAATATCTATTTAACTCAACAAAGGTGACTGACTGACTAACTGACATAGTGATCTATCAACGCACAGCCCAAACCACTGGACGGATCGGGCTGAAATTTGACATGCAGGTGGATGTTATGACGTAGGCATCCGCTAAGATTTTACGAAATTCCACCCCTAAGGGGGTAAAACGGGATCCACGCGTACAAACTCGCGGGCACCGCTAGTCTGAAAATATAGCTGGTGACTATCAAACAAAAACTAAATGAGCAAAATACGAAATATTTCAAGTGAGGTTATATAAAAACAATATAATTATTAATCATTTAAAATAATTGAATATTTCTTGCAAATCAATCAGTTTATTCGGTTCACTTGAGAGTGCTAAAGCGTGACGGTAGCGCTACTTTTATTTTTTTAAATTAATGAACTATCAAAATATCCAATTTACCTATCCTTGTTCTCACACATACAAATAAATACTTGTACACCTACGAAAACACTTTTTATACAAAACCATAACAAGCCACCTACGTATATGCAAAATCAATTTAAAAGCACTCCTTGCCTAAAAGTTAACTTACTTTGTAGTTAAATAATAATTTGGGTTAACGTAAACAAAAATGTCGAGTCAAAATGCAATAAAGCTTAATAGTCGTTGCAACAAAAACAACCGACCATAACAACGTTTTAACGCACATTTTAAACGCGTAAACTTTAACTTGCGGGTCATAAACCATTGGCCATAGACTATGGACTGACAGAATCTCTTCTCCAAACGTTTTAAAAACTTGTCTTTGTATTTGACGCGTTGATGTCTTTTTCATCAACTCCTTGAGATGCGCAATGTCATGATTTATTAAACTGAACAATAAAACAACAATACCATATTTAAATGAAGGTACCTAAGAATACTACTTTTAGAGTCTTTTACCTACTTATAGTATCTTCTACACTAATATTATAAAGAGGAAAACTTTGTTTGTTTGGTTGTAATGAATAGGCTCAAATACTACTGGACCGTTTTTAAAAATTCTTTCACCATTTGAAAACTACATTATCCCACCAAAAACATTCTGTAAAAAACTAGCCAAGTCTCGTTAGAGCTGCTTGTTTATCTCTAAAAAGTAATGAAATCTAGACAAAGTCGTGCCAAGTCTATGATGGTTCCTTACTGCGATTTCTTTATTATTATAGTTAATGTTGTGTGACTTGGCCGTTGAAGGGTACAAAATCAGGTGCTCCATGACATCATTGCACCAATCTGTCGCCAGAACCGCTACCCATTGACGATGGAAAATTGCCACTTGGAAAACGTTGATTCAATAACCAGTCAATTGAAGGCTTAATAAAGCTGCGTATTTCAATAATACTTATGTATGATTTTCATAATAAAGATTGTTCAACGGCCAAGTCACACAACATTAACTATAATAATAAAGAAATCGCAGTAAGGAACCATCATAGACTTGGCACGACTTTGTCTAGATTTCATTACTTTTTAGAGATAAACAAGCAGCTCTAACGAGACTTGGCTAGTTTTTTACAGAATGTTTTTGGTGGGATTTCACTTCTTTTTGTAGAAAATGGCATAATTCTAATTTAACGTCGTCGTCTTTTAACATTATCGACATTTTTTTTACGATATTAAACATAAATTAACTCAACGAGCTTTAAAATGGAGAAAATCAGAATGATTGGTTTAATAACTTAACCATAGCGAACCTCACGATATAATAAACGAAATCAACGAAATTAAAACTACACAACGTTCAATTTTTTTTTTTTTTTCGGACGGACTATGTTGATAGCCGTGAGCGGCTTTTTCAGCTTCACCGGACAATAGGTGAGCGCAGATGGCTCTCAACCTCAAAATTTAAGCAACGTACACAACGTTCAACTTAATCGACGGGGGGGGTCTAGAAAGGAAAAAAAAACTGGACACCGCGGTGCAGAAAATCGACGCTCAAAGTGCTAGCGCCATCTAGCGGTGAGCAGTACAGGCGAACACCACGGTGCCGGTGTGGCGCTAGTAGTATTGATTATGAATGTGGTGTTACTCCAGACCTTCGATTTTCCTAGTTTTTATAGTTTTCCCTTTAAGTGGCCATTAAACCCTAACTCTGTACCAAATTTCAGCTCTCTGAGTTTATGGGAAGTACTAGTTCTATTTTGATGATCATCAGTGAGTGAGTGAGTGAGTGTCATAAATGCGAAACTTTGCTTTCGCTTAACTTCGGAACTAAATGACCTACAGACTTGAAATTTTGGATTTTAACTATGTGATTATACCTTACTAGATGACGAAAATTTCTGCGTTCTGGTCTTATCCAGAGGTTCTCAAATAGGGGCCTGAAAATGCGGCGAAATGGTTCCAGTAAAGGATGGTACGGCAGTGTTTGCTTCGCGCTCGACTTGGCGGGGGCACTGCCGTGCCCCCAGATCCACGAGGCTTGATACATAGGCTAAATTTTATTTTGGAAAAAAATAGGGTTCCGTAAAAGCGCGGGCGGAAAGCTAGTAGTTGATAAGTTCAGATTTCCAAGTGAAGAAAACATGCAAAATACCTAGGTACTCGTATTTTCATTTTCTGAACGTAATGTTATTGGGCCGTTCATTTGAACAGATAAAACATTAAAATTGATTGGTGAAAATAGTGGTGGTATAATTTTATCTAGAAGTAGGCAGTAAATCACAGACTGGATTGTCTAAATTCCAGAATATAAAGCTTGGCTCTGTTGTTATTACACTAAAATTGTCATCTTACTGAAAAGCCTCGTCAGCGGGGCAGTTGCATTTTTGTGCCTATTCTCAAAGCATCGACAGTTAGCCGGCGGAAGTAGGCTCGTGACGGGAACGCTAAACTGTGTACCGTAACTACTTAGTTGCTGCCCTTTATTTGCTACAGTATTTACTAAACAAACTCGAGCTAGGAAACGGTTAGGTTAGAGAAAATGTTCATTTAAATACGTAATTTGTAGGCGACTGACCGGTAAAAAGTCATCAGTTTTGTGTGGTGGGTGTACAATAAGCAATATCAAATTATACCTACAATACACTACAAAAAATTTAAACAAAGCCTGATCGATGGCTTTCGCGCAGTAAACAGTTACAGCTCTATTCATAAGGCTTGTTTATGGCCTTATAATATGACATTAAATATGAATCTACACTTAACAATAGAGCCTGTGATTAGTCTAAATATGAAAATTATACCAATCACAGTATTGAATCTATTCACGAGCTTTAATGGAACTTTGAACTTTGTTAAGAGTCTTAAGAGAATACGATCTTACGATTTGACAATGTTTAAAAAAGTTTTGTACAATATGTTATCTATTGAAAGAAAGAAAGAAAAAAAATATTTTGGCAACAAAAGACATGAAACAAAGTTGCCAAAAAAGGTACTCAGTAATATCTTGACAGTGTAACTGACAAGACACTGATTTTCAGTGGGTGGGTGGGTCTATTGCATAGGGTTCTAGATACTCCTCGTATATTATATCGATGATGTATTGCGCACTGGTGGGTAGACCATCTCCCTAAAATCGGTTTTCTGGTACCTACCCGGACTAAGCCCATATGTATATTATTTAATTATGTATCACGATACAAACTATAATTCAAGCATATTATAGGCTAAGTAGTTACGTACTAAAATATGTTTGTTTTGTTTACTTTATAAACACGAAGCGTGTATTTCTATAAATTCTTTACACCTTGAACGTGCCTATTGTCAGCGTTCAAAATATGTGCTTATTCAGTCAGTAATTCATTATCAAAGTGACGTAATTATTCCACAAACCGTTACAATATATTGTTGTTTATTTATATAAGTACAGCAGTCGGCATATTACGAGTAAACTACATAACATTTATTGTAAAATTGCAATGATTACATAAAAAACTTCACAGAATGAACTAAGTAGCCGACATCTTTGTACAAATGCATGTGGGTGGAATAAATAGGTATGAACGTAATCTTTAAATAGTATTATTGATATAATAAATTGACTATGATAACGCAATAACATTAATATGTTAATTTAACGTCTGAGTCAGGTAGTATACTCAGCGTCAAATAAGTTCGTTGGGTGTCAGGAACTATTTGAAGCTGACTGTACCATACTTTTGCTCGTTCCGTTTTGCGAACATCGCAGTTAAGTTAGCAGTTATACAAATTAAGTTATCTCTGGAAAAAATCTGCACTAAAATTATCTTGTCTTTGAAAGTTGTTTAAACATTTTTTTCTGTGCAAAATGCAAATGCGCTAACATTTCACGTATTTGTAATGCTGTAACCGATATAATAGGTTTTATTTATTTATTTTACTGTTCATCTTAATCTTATCGTATCTTGATCGTATCCCTATTTCTTTGATGTTGGTTCGTCTAACCTGAGTTGTTGATACGAGAATTATTGATCGATACTTATGTAAGTTAAGGTCTTTTTGTACGCTATATAGCATCCTTGAAGTCTACTTTATGAGCCACCAGAGGTGATAAGAATAATGTACGAACCATGTGGTGTATTTTAAGCAGCACTGCAATCACACCTGATGATAAATGAGATGCAGTCTAGGATGGTAGAATACCTACCCTGTAAGTCCCTATTCAGTCTCGCCTTCAAGATAATTCAAATAAATCATTACACGTTCAGTTACCATTATGACTAGTTTTACACGTAATATTTTTGAAATCTACAGATAGTAACTATTATTAACTAGTCTACAGCATTATCAGATCGAGCATACTAACGGGACGGAGCGCTTACGCCGGTCATAAAACCATTAGTTCACAAAAAGTGTCTTGAAATTAGTTTTTAATCGCATCCGCCATGCTTTTGCGCGCCGCGGATCGATTACCTTAAACAACTGTTGTGCAACTAATTAATATAAAGAATACTTTCAAACTTTCTTTCTATAAACGTGTAGTAGCTAAGCAAAGTTTGAAACATGCGGGTAGTTGTGAAAACATTTTGATTGGCAAAAAAGCGGGAGTGGTTAGTATTTTTATTTTCTTTCTAAATCAATTTATCCCCTAAGAAACAGACAGAAAGCTGGAATTGTGTCTCATATGTTAATTGATTAACTGAAAATGATTAGGTACTTATTATCTATGTCTGTTTCCTGAAAAATCTTTAAAAATATTTCACAAAATTTTCCGACGGTATTTTCCGACGGTAATAACTTTACCAATGTTATTAGTAAATGCCGTTAATTAAGCCTTTGTGTTGAACCGATGTGTTGAAAAATATCTTTAACTAAATTTTTTTCAACACATCATCGGATTAACTTCAATAGGCAATGTAGGTTATTGCCTTTTTATCAGAAGTAAGCGGCAAACATCAATAATCTTGAAAGTAATTTCAACTCGGATTTTTATTTTTATTTAAGACAAAGTATTGATTTAATTAATACTGTCGTTACGATACTGGTTATGTCACGGAGTGCTGAAGTTGGGAGTGTTATGAAAATTTTTACTTTACGTAAGAAAACCGGGTTTTTAAATGTCACGGAGAAAACAATACGTGCGTATGCACCTTTCATGCACCTGAAGTTCTGCAAAACTGTGTTTACTTTCTCGTAACTTAAGCTGAGTTGCACCCTCTTACTTTAACTTTGAACGTCAAAAATCTGTCAAACACCATAAAAAAGCACGGGATTGTTAAGATTAAAATAAGGTGGTGCTACCCAGCCTTAATATTTTAGCATGCTTTTGACTGTTATGTTAGCTTTTGTATCAAGCTTCATTTTCAGGTTTTCACCAAGGTTAAATGAGGTGAATATTTACTACGTTTCAATTATGAATTAACAAGCCTAATTAATCGTTTTCTAAAAAGTGCCAAAACGTACGACGTTATGTGTACTCAGCTGTTGGTCCAAGGTTCAGAAGCGTTGGGGCCAACATTGTCTACACTCTATAACATCGGTGTTTGAACACTGTCTCATTATTGGATTGCTAATGTATTTGCTCAAACATTTGATTAAACTTTACGAAACCTGATACCTGTAATTGTACATGTGTGTAAAGTACTTAAAGTACGCACCTATATTTAAATTAATTGCTACCTACCAGCTGCGGTGCGCAATTGTATAATAAGTTAGATCCAATGTTTGAAGAGTTTGTGAAAATTTACATTCCAATGAATAAGGAATATGATCTTGACAGTGGCAAAAAAACTCCGTTATTTTGCGAAGAGTTCGCCGGTCTATTGTTTTGCTGCTGAGTACACAGCATTTTGCTACAAAGTTATTGAAATGACATTGTAGAAATCAATTTACCGAGCGATGAGCGAAGTGTGATTTCTCACTTTCCAGTTTTTTGCGTATTTCTAGGAGGCTTTCCGATTTTAGGGAAAGCATTACACAATCGTCCATAAACACTTGTTTTTAATTGGTTTTAAAACAGCTACTTAGAGGCACTATAAAACTCTGATCCTTGGGTACTACAGCTGGGGATTTGTGGTTGTTTATTTTAAAAATAATAAAGAGTAATATGACAACATAGTAGCGAGATAAAAGTTTAAAAAGTACGTAAACTTGGCCGACATCCGTGTGCATCAATTAATTAGCCACTGAGCACATTCCGCTGTTTTCTAAAGCGTAATTTATGTAAAGTAGTCCATATCAACACACTAGAAACTTTCCAACCGACAATTTAAACTTAAATTAAATCTGGATGCATAAACAGATGGTACTCAAAAACTTACTTGTATTTAAGATGTAAATTCCAGTTGTAAAACCAAAGGAGAATAAATTCACTGAGGTGTAAGTTTTGTAAACACAGCACAGTCACAGAACTCGTTACTCGTCACGGCACTCGCGCGCGCGGTTCGTGCGCTTGCGTCGGTCGGCTCGCCCGTTATGTCGCGCGGCGCCCGCGCAGGCAGCGGTGGAAAGCGGCCGCGACAAAGATGAAGGAATGGTGGCGGTAGGCAGAAAATTAAAATTAATTTTTCTTAATTTTCCTCATGCATGATTACAAATACGTTTTACATAAAACATGTTAGTGATTTAGAGTACGTTTGCGTTTACATTTTTATTACTTTTCTAGTGAAAAATGTACAGAAAAAATATTTTTTAGATCTACAATCATTGCGTGCAAAGGTTTCATTGATACTTTGGCTTATATTTTGTTGTATTTTAGGGGCCATCCATAAAGTACGTCACACGAATTTCATGATTTTTTGACCCCCCCTCCGTCCTTGTCACAGGTGGTCACATTTCTGAGACCCCCCCCCTCCCTAGTGTGACGTCACATGTTTTGCAATTTCACATCGAAAAATTATTAAATTAACAGCAGTTCCGAAATTAGTTTTATTTCCATTAAAATTAAGTACTTTTTTTATGAAATCAACATTATATCAAATATTTGAAACAATTGATATGTGACGTCACGAAACTTAGGACCCCTCCCACCCCTTGTCACACCATGTCACACTTTGTCAACCCCCTCCCCCCCTCTTTACGTGTGACGTACTTTATGGATGACCCCTTATTACGGAAACTATAACATTTCCTAGTGTAGTTTTAAATTAGGTAGTGCAAAATTTTAAGGACAAGAATACCGCAGCAGCAATTAATAAATTTTTCATTAATTAATTAAATATAACGTAAGTACAGTCATGCGCAATGTTGTTTTAAACTGGTGCTATTCTTATGTCCATTTGCTAAGGTTGGAATTTGGCTTTTTCACGTTAACCTATTGCTTTTGATGACTGTATTAAAATTAGGTCAGAATCCGCTTTAACTATTGGATCGAACATTTTCCGTAAACTTCAAAAACATCAAACTATAAATTTTATAATAACCCAAGTAAAATAAATATAATTTAACAATAAATATGTAACTGCAATTTCTGGTTTTTCATTAGCTTTTTACACAAATCAGCCACCACACCTGCTTCGTAGGTAGAATATACTATACTACGCACCTGTCATCTCTGCGCCTTAATCTATGCCCGCGCATGTTATCAATGAAGATGGGAGATGCTATCTGCTATCGAGGGAAAGTGCAAGAGGCACGACCTCGCGAGGTAGGTTATGGTCCGAGGACGCCTGTCTGGTGCCAGCCCGACTGGGAAAAGTCTTCACTGACCATACATAGCAGTGGACAAATCTCTGAATGGTGCTATCCGATAAGACATCTTAGTCATTTTAGATACTAAGCCAACAAACTAGAAACGCAGGAAAATGTAAAGTGATTCCAACAATATGAATATCTGAAGGTAGTAGGTAAAATGTCAATATGATCTCTAACGTTGAAGCGTAGTTCCATTTTATTAGTTGTGTGTGAATTTATTGCGACCGACCTCGTTAGCTTTATTTCGAATCCCAGTGGATTTTAAAGCTATTAAAAAATATACCCTATGTAATTGTCTTTTAGCTGTTAAGTAAATAAATTTTTAAAAAAATGTTTTATATGTATAGGAAGGGTCCAGTGCAACATCACCCTTCCCTCATCCCCTAGAAACTCGATTAAAATTTACTCATATTTGTCCGCTTTTCAGGAATGAATGTTACTTTGCGATGTTTTTTTACATAGATAAGTATTTATTTCTCCAAGTACAATGTGGCAGCTGAAAACCCCAAAAGCTTTAACAATGGGTCGTAAAACACATAATAATAACACAGTTAACAATATTATTTAGTAGTGTTAGTGTGTCACAAAGTATCCGTGATTTCCGCAAAGAGTAGTAACTTGCGCACGCGCCGGATAGTGTAAAAATAGCCACATCAGCGCAAACTAATCGGATAGTAACGATAAGTCATGATTTCACATGCGCAGCCGCACGCAGGCTAACCTTGGTGCGCTGGCTGAATGACAACGCGGGGAAATGCGCCGGGCATCCTGTCCGGATAGGGCGACCACACTGGAGAACAGGACAGGACACCTCAGCTCCCGTATGAAGCTGAAAATGTACCTAGCTAGGCCCGGTATCCACCAAAGTGAAGAGAAGTGTTTGAATTGAATTTTGAATCAGATTTCGTCATTTCTACGTCACCGCTCTGCTCAGCTTTGATTCAGAAATCTAACTGGTTTGTAACTACTTTGGAAGTGGAAGTGGTATTTCAGCATCCATCGTCCAGTCTTAAGGCCTGGTATTTTCTAAACGCGTGTTTGTTGATAAAACAATGTTCTTGTTATGTAGAAAATTTCCGATTATTGAAAAAGTGTCGCCGGATACTGCCTGTGCTAATGTGACAACAACAAATAATGTCATTTTGTAATGAGATTTACACAACTAGAAACAATGTAAGGTATATAATTATTACAATAGTTATAGAATTTGTACCCTTGATTTCAAAACCAGAATCAAACATCGTCCTATTTAAAATGAAGGTCTGGTACGTAATCATTAAAAAACAATTTTTCAGAATGACCATATATTTGTTACTACACATGGTCAGTATGGTCACCCTATTTCTGATTCTCAAATGTATGCCCAACCCAAGGTCAGCATGGACGGAGAAAATAATGCTAATCGTAGAAAGGAGAGATTGAGCATTGACTCATGGGGCGAGCATTCGAGATGTTATGGCTCCCGCTTATGTGATAATTATGGGTTTTATACGAAAGTTAATCAGTTACAATATAAACACATTGTTTGTTAATTTATTGGGCGGATTTGGAGAAAGTATAGAATAAACATACTGCCTACGCGTTTGGGGGACACGTTAGAAACCTCATCTTGCGTATAAGTAGGTAATTTGACCTTAGGCATAAAAATGGTTACATAATCTCGACTTACTGAACTGAACTTTGATTAGGTATGGGAGTTCCAGATATTTCCTTTCAAATATAATTGCAAAGTTACCTACAGAGATGACATTTAGGCAAACTAATGACACTCAAAGTAGCCAAAAAGTTCGCAGCAAGTACTTGATTATTTGTTAAATAAGGTTGTGTTGTCAACTTTTTGACCACTTTGGGTGTGACGAACTATTTGAGGCTGACTATACGTAGTTTTTAAGCTTTTTTCCTTGTTCCCGTAATTTGAATAACGCAAAACCAGGTCACAACACTAAAGTCTAGATGCACTCGTGTCAGTCCTGCTCACTTCCCGCAAACCACTGAAGGTGGTTGCTGTAAGTTGTTATTGTTGTTCCTGGAAAATAACTGTAGCAGCTGATTGCCTACTTACGAGCAACAAAACACGATTTCAGAATCACCCTGTATAGTTTTAGAGTACTTTAGGACCGTTACAAAGGAAGATTACCTTGTTATTACGATGAACAGGGTATATCCCTGTAAATGCTAATACTTACCCACTCGTATAAAGTAAAACTACATTTGTAACAAAAGTCTATGTTTTTCAGTAAGTACGTTTATTCCGGATTTTCGGCTAATCTATGAAACGTCTGAACCGATGTTTTATGAAATATCGTAGGCTACTTTAAGTCTGAATTGCACCACTTTATTTTAACCGTAACAATAACAATAACCGGTGCTTGTTGTATGGAGTTTGACAATTATTTGTCAAACAAAATGGTGCAACTCAGCTTTAGTGTAGAAAAAAAAACTTCATCCAACTTAAATTATAGGCAACATTTTACTTATACATGAAGCAATAAAGATATTATGCTTATGATTATTGACTTAGCAAGTTATATTCTGCATAATAATTAATACCTATGCTTGACCAAAATGACCAACACCTCGGTGGGCGACAACGCTCATTCACAGTTTACGGTCGATAGAACGTCTTCATTCGCCCCCACCGAAGCAGGAACCCACTATTATTATACATTATCTATTTAATCTAAGATATTGAATGTGATACTGCATAAGGAAAGCCCGGAAAATATGCTTACAACGAGGAAATTGGTTACAAACTTACATTAAATAAAAACATTGTAACATACGACGTAACTACACACTGTGTGCTACATACTTAAAAGTGCAACATTTAATGTTGTTTTTTGGAAAACTTAAAAAAATGGCATTAATTATAACTATACAATACACCTATAAATTACAATTCATTAAATAAAGTTACTTTTGGTAAACGAGTGTAAAAACTAAAGAAGTAGCTTAAAATAGTTTCATTGAATGCGAGTTGCTTAAACTACAATAAACCGTGCAGTTTATTGCGTCTGCTCATGTTTTGCGTGGTGTTATCTTGTGTAACTTCAAAACTTTCCTTACATGCATACAACCTTGCTTATTCGCCATTTGCAATCTCTATTATTAGAAATGTTAAACAACACATTTGGTATATTTCCGATATCAACATTTGCAGGCTCGTAATGTTACGCCCACATAGGTGAATGGACCTCCTCACAAGGATTGTTGAAACTTGAAGTCAAAAACAAGTAAAATTTAACAATTACGTAATACAAATACTACTTCTTGGTGTTTACACTTCCGGTTTTGGTTTGATATTGTATAACGAATATGCAATCGCCATCGATTGCTATTAATTATTTTATGTTAATAAAGTATTTTATGTTAATTTATGAAGTCAAATAAATTATTACGCTTATTTTGTCCCAAAAATTTTAATGATTTCCTTACTGTGCCAATTTTTAATTCCCTTGCGCGTAATGAAAATTAATTATCTGATTCGGATTCCTATCTTATTATATTTTTTTTATATTACGGTACAGAAATCTTTTGTTTTTACATAACCAATAAAGCGATAAAAACTTTACGCATCCACATACAGCTAACCTGCCCTTCATGATACACGATAAAAATTCTCATTTAAATCTGCTTTTTCTGAAGAATATTGTCTTAATCAAAGGACGAGCGATATTTTGTTTACCGACTGAAATTCAAATGGGCGAACCCCAAAATGAATTATTTTAGGTACCTACTATTCCTTCCTTTTTGAATTGAGTTTGTTCCGGCGTTTCTTCTCAGTACTTGCCATAATTATGTTTGTCTCGAAGCGCTGGTAGGGCCCAAAAGATAAGGAGACATGTAAAGTGCCCAATAAGAGCTACCTTTTCTTTTTTTATATTTACTATATTTTGCCCTTCATAAGTGCCACTTGTGGTCTAAACTGAATAAATATTTTTGTTTTTTTTATTTTTCCTTTGACGAGCCGAAAAACACGCAAGTAAAACCGCAAGCCAAGGCTATATGCCTCACGTGCGCGTATTACCATCGACCACATACCGCCGGCTTTCGTTTGCTTTCCGATATCGCAATTAAATTGCATTATTTGTTGCATATCTTGCCGACAACTTCCGCAACAATCCGCGGTTATTACAGCACTTATGTAATTTAAGTGAATAATTAACCCATGCAGCAAACTAACTGGTTTTTGTTTGGGACTAGGTTCAAGTTAGCGGATTTGTGTAATGAAAGGATAGCGGCTATCATCGCTTGTCGAATTTTGACTCTGCTGCTGTTTTGGCGGATTTTTTCTGTATTTGATTGGTAATTAGACAAAGAATGAGCAAAGGAACCATTAGGTACACCGGGAAAACGGGAAGAAGTCGAAACATCGAAGACCTAGAGAAGTAAATGAAACTGAAGTTAAGTGAGCTGGATACTTGACAAGGATGATGATTTGTGTGTCTGCTAAGTACAGGAGAGGAAAATAGTTCCCAGGTGACCAAATATGATTATAAGGGTAACGGGAAAGATTTGTGATGTTAACACGAAATGACACTCATTAAGTTGAAATAGAATCTCTCTGCAGTAGGATGATCGTACTGCGTACCTACCTACATACCTTCGCCTTACACGAGTGTGTAAGGTTAGGCTATTAGAGTTAATACATGATCAAAATATGATGATATAAATCAAAAATCCTTCACCCTTTTTTGTGCATCTAAGTGATATCATCAATGAATTTTCAACTTGTTACGTAGCGTAGTAGTATCAGTAATATAATATCACCACTGTTAATAAGAGCATTCAACTCAACATCGTTATTAAAATCCATCATCAGAGCCTGTTCAGAAGCGTAAATGTTTGTTTGTATAGTTCTGGTATAGCGATCGTTCATTAGGCCCAATTCTAATTACCGCACGTCAATATCTAGTTTTCACCAGTTCACTGCACGGTGGTTGTGTTCTCATTAATTACCATTGAGCAGATCTAACATTCCTGCAATAACTCTTCTATCGACATTAATATCAGAATATCAGATGGTCTTCCTCGTACTTTGTACTTTATATTGGTCTACAAGCACGGCGCTTCACGACTTGTAAACATGAAACGACGTCGATGTTTCAGCATAGACTGAAGCCTTATTTTGGTCTAATAATGGAAATTCAATCAAAACCGTGCTTGGTTTGATTCTAATCGGAATTGGAATCATTTTACAAACATCCAGTGCAGCAGTATAGGTACTGGGTAACAGATGTCCTGTTACTCTCCTATGTAACATGAAAATAAATACAGCAAGTACATAAGCGTTGTAAATCGACCAATTAAAGAAAAATATTATATTTACAAAGCCATCAAGCTGCATTTCCCCCGAGTCATCTCAGGAAGGAGTTCCCATCAGTGTTGCCAGCGTTGTCAGTGTTGCCACACCGCAATTATGACGCAACGAGCCGGCGCTAACCCGAACGCGCGGCGAGGGAATTGAAATTAGATATCAATGTAGCCAGCTGAATTGAGCTGTGCACTGTAAATATTAATCTAATCCTCGTTTGGCTTAGCAGTAGGTGGTAGAGTTGAAAGATAGGTTAATAGGCTGCTACTGGAGTTTGTGCTGCCCTGCAGTTAACTGACACAACAAAATAAAAGACATTTTTCTTGTGCTTCGAGATAGGTATTGCTTTTTGACTGTGACGGATAACTGGGTTTTTTCATTATTGATGATTTTGCAACTTCGTTCGTTCGTTTCAGCCAAATGACGTCCACTGCTGGACAAAGGCCTCCCCTTGCAACTTAAAGGAGTTGCAAAAAGACAGTCAGGTGGACCACACAGTGATGCATAATTTCTTTTTCTTTAGGTACTGTAGTTACCTACCTACCACTTTTGATAAGTTTGTAAGGCTAAACAAAATTAACCAGTGATTATGTACATAGCTTTAATTAAAGCTTTCCAGACAAAGCACATACTTTTCTATCCACGCGACTTATCCGTTTATTGTCAAGCAAACTTAAATCCAAACTTAGCTAAACTATTCCCCAGATTTTAAGATTACGCTAAATGCCTTCGCGGCCATGCTGCATACCAGCAGCCCCTTGGCTAAGCCAAGACGCCCCATCATAGTCATAACTCTGCGTGCCACCGCCGCGTATTTATGACGGCCCCGAACAAAGGCTTATCCTGTAAACGAGCGAATTAAATGGTTAAAAGAGCCAGGAATCCGCGGGTCCCGAAGGAATGCCTGGACGGGACGCACTCGCGGTAATGTCAGGTGATTTGATACCAATTACTGATTACTTGGCTTAATTGCAGGGGTTTATGTATCTTATTCTTGCTTATGTGTAAGATTTGATAGGGAATAAGGGTACACTCTAAGAAATTGAATTTCGGCCAAATCACTCGGGAACGTCCATTTCAAACACACCGTACGTAGTCCAATGCAAGAAACTTAGTATAAGATACACCATCATCATCACTAGGAATCTGAGAATTGAACTAACTAATATAAGAAGAAAGAAAATAAAAAAAAATGTCTTAAACTAAAAAGTATGATAACTTGCATAGCCCAAAAAGTCTCGAATCAATAGTACATCCTTTTTCCGTCCATACATCTCTCTGTTGATACAGTTATTTTTTTTTTTTTCAGTTATTCCAAGCAAATGCGCTGTCATTACCGGCAGTGCTGGCAACTGCGCGCGCGCACCGCGCTAACTCGCGCGGCGATTATCGGCGATCTGCGCATCACGCGCATCTCAGCGCGCATGCTAATTGGGAACATCGGCGGTAGGGTGCCCACGTCTTTCTTACGTTTCATCCACTGTGGTTTCATCCCTTTCATGAAAGAAATGAAGTGAAAAATTTACAGACCATTAAAAAGTGGTTTTTGGTTGTTTTCTTCCCTTCTATGATCTGAGTTTCACGCTATGATTCTCAGATCATAGAACTATGATCTGAGCTATGATTAATTTGTCATGTTTTTATGAAATAATATCGGGACATTTTGCAAGATACTAAGTATACCTACTCGTAGAAGTAGAACAAGAGGTCTGAAAACACAGTAAGTAGTATTACTTAGTGTCAACGATACATGATAATCTTTGAGCAGATCTTACAGCTAAATGAACCAGCAGAAGACTGAACTCCAGACAATAATGAAAAATATAAGAAGTGGATGGAAAATCACTGAAAACTCGCCTTTTAGTAACGAAAGACAGACTTAATACGTTTTTATTTAATAGCTAGCTGGTATCTAACGAATCTCAAATGCATCAAAATAAAACCTATCCTCAAATATCAAAACCACCTGCTCACCCTACAATGCACATTGTCGAAATACCTCCCACGAAATATTTCCCCTTTATCCTGCTTTATGCCCGGGGCTGCGATGGCCCCGCTAATGACTGAGGCTCCTGGACGTGATAATCAGAGGCACACAGCCGATGTGATAATCAGGATGGGGGCCCGAGAAATACCTTTATACTCTCTTTCAGCTGACGTCAAGAAGAGGATTGTTGCCAGTTCTATGGACTTGAAAGGTACCTACTACGGCAAAAAGTATAATTGAATGTTTTTAAATATCCTTTTTAAAACAACAGTGTGTCGTAGAGATCGTTATTATGAAGATAGTATAATATTGATAGCGATTTCAAAAGCGGACATGCATGGACAGGTCAATGATATTGTACCACATGAAGCAATAATGATTAAGGAAACTCTAATTCTGAGGACACCGAACCAACTTAGATGAGCAGTCTCATCTAACCTTATTGCATTTACGACAATAGAAATGTACCGAGTCAAGGATGTACTTTGATTAAATGCTGGCCGGCTTTTCTGAAATTTTAATTTGTAGGTACACATTTCCTTACATTGATAAAAAAGTATGTACCTACGGGTAGGTACTGAGTTCCTTTAGGATCTTAGAAATTCCAGCATGTAAGAATTCCAATTGTTTAAAATTCTTTGTATAGGTACTTAGGTAGTTACTTGCTGATAAAATAAAATAAAAAAATCTTTGGATACTTAGATAGATACCTTACTTACGAAAATACAAAATGTTTACAGGTACTAGTTCAATTCCTTTTTGATGTAAATTGCGTAGGAACACAGAATAAGTAATAGTACATAGTAGGAAATAGAAGTTTATCAAAAGATTTTTTAAGTTCAGTTTTAAAAATTTTCAATCAGCACTAAGCACCATCAACGTTTGAGATCGCGGAAGCGTCCGCGCCGTGATCGATAGGCGACTATCGCCTGCGCGCGCGGCTATGGCCACAATTAATTTCGAACGTCGTCTGTTCGCAGATACAAGCTTTGTAATGTTCGATATTTAAGGCGAGAACACACAAAGTAAGGGTTTAAAAGTTTACGAAATTAATTTAAAAGTAGGGTGCATCGTTGAACAGTGAACCGGCCTTTTTTCTTTTGATGAAAATTTTGAAACGAAGCAATTAATGATTTTTCATAGGAGAAGAGGCAAACGAGTAATGAGGATTTGAAAATGACCCTCATGAGAACTAAAATCATTAGACATTGTGCTTATACCTACTCTTTCTTCTTCTCCCAGTAAAGATGTACCAAGCCTTACCAAAAGTATGTTTGCGTTTGTTATGGCGCCCTTCCGTGTGATCGGCTAATTAAATTGGCCGCTGCTCGCTGCTAATACAAAATCGCGCTTCATAAATCTTTTGTGTGGTTTTGTTGCTCTGCGCGGGAGTCGAAGTCCTAGTGATGCGCAACTCTTCCGCATTCGGAAATTGACAATTCTATATAATTTAGAAGCATTTAATTTACAATACTAATGGTAATGGATGCGAGCGGCGCAGGACCGGTCTTTGTGGAAATCCTTGGGGGAGGCCTTTGTCCAGCAGTGGACGTCTTTCGGCTGAAACGAACGAACGAACGAACGAAGTAATGGTAAATAAAGCCTTACTAAAGACTAATGTGATAGTTTATCCACACTAAAAGTGATAAGTTAAGATAGGTCGGGTCTCAATTTAAATGGGCACATAAGATGAACGACAATCCTTTCAGCATTAGAATAATCTACTTACAATTTACTGAAACGTTAAAATTTTATGTCCTTTATGTAGTAAACTTACGTGGGCGCATTTCTACAAAAAAGTGCACCTCATAAGCCAATCACAAACTTTTTGCTATCGAAAAATATGCCTATTAAGTAACACACTACAACCCAACTTACAATGTGGCAGATGATTCTAAAACAATACTTACTCGATAATCCTACAAAGCTCATCCCTCCAGCTTTTCAATGAGAACTGTAATGGACGCTTTTAGATAAATTATTTCCCGCGCTTATTGCAGCTGTATCTCCGCGGTGTGGCGGCTAACTTATGTATTCCCCCGTAAAAATGGCTTCCTGGTTTTACGTGTGAACGGGGGTTTGGTGGGAACCCACGTTGTTTATTGGGCAAACTTATAATTGGCAGAGAAGCTTTCTCTAATATCCTTTTCACTTAGTCATAAAATAATAATATGTAGGTAAAGTGTGCAATGTGTGTAGTAGTTAGAACTATATTCGTTTATTTGTAGGTAACCCTGTAGATGCTTCTCAAGGATCGCTTTTTTTCGTCTTTTTAAAAATGTTTTAGTAATAGAATGTGTTTCTTTAATTGGCTTATGTTCAAGTTGTATCTTCCTGCACATTTATGTACAATTTAATGCTGTTGAAACATTGTTAAACAAATAAAATAAATAAAATAAAAAAATACCCTCCCTAACTTTTAAGGATCCGCGACAAGAAATAAGGTGGTTAATGTAGGTATAAAATAAATGGCTAAATATTTTTACCTTTAGATGCCTCTGTGAATCTTAAACTGCAAATTCTTCGTATTCTTTAAGGTCTGAAAAAAACAATAGTACCTAAATAACTTATGGCTCCTCATGGCTAGAAAATATCTCATTAAAATCATCAAACACAAGTCAACCAATACCTCTAGCACGAAAAACTTTCGACTTCGAATCGTTAGCGTATTCGAATCGCCATCAAAAACTAAAAGTATGAAGAAAACTTAAACACCGCCCCTGTAGAACGAAACTAATATCGAATTCTGTCGAATATGCAAACGATTCGAAGACGAAAGTTTCGTGCTAGCTACACAGCAGTTAACCTGTCTCCGAAAGTCAAAATTAAGGAATTACAGAACCATGTCAAAATGGGTAATGTGGTGAGTGTTGTGCTGCCAAACAAGACGCGTGCTTTCTCTATTATTATTCATTACGCAATTTATTCTTCCCCAAACAATAGGCTTATTACAACCTGTAATTTAGTTTTGGAAATCGTGAAAATTTCGCCCTGACAATGGAACAAGTGGGTAATAAATGTGTGATACACGATACACGATCATGCTTAGCTGCTTCTGATGAATTGGCAGTAGGTACATTAACCTAAGGCACTTAAGGTAAGTGCCCCCTACTTCGGTATATTAAGGCTCTTACGACTTTAACATTTTATTTAAAAATAACCAAGCATGATATCAGTATGAAAGCTTTTGTACGCTAAACTTTGGTCTTTTGACAGTAAGTTAATACATAATTTATAGTTATATAGTTTGAACTTTTTTTTATATTAATTGTTCTGCGGACCTCTCGTTTGGATCCTGTTTCGTGACAAAATTTTGCTCTGTTTCTAAGTTCGTGAACTCATGTCCCCTTTTTCGGGATAAGGTTTTATGCATCCAGTTAGGATATTTTAATAATGATTAAGGGTTTAATAAATTTAAAAACGATAATATAAATTTAGAATAAAATAATTATGTGAAATTGACGATATTACTTACCTGAAATATTAATAAGAAATAATGTGAGTCTAGCTAGGTACGTACCAACGTATAATATTTTGATTTGTTAATTCGAACAATATGTGAAAATATTTATATAACCATTAGAAATGTAGGGGGGGGGGGAAACTTATCCCCCCCCCCTTCGTACCCATAAAATTTTGATTTGTTATTTCTAGCGATATGTGAAAATATTTATTTAACCATTAGAAATGTGGGGGGGACTTACGCCTCCCCCTTCGTACCCATAAAATTATGATTTGTTATTTGTAACGATAAATATGTGAAAATATTTACACAAGCCATTAGATGCCAGGGGTGGGATTATGGGGAGGAGGGGGAGTTTACACCCCCCCCCCCCTTCTCCTCATAATCCCACCCCTGGACCTGTTTCAAGTGAGGGTACCCCCCCCCCCCCCTCCACTGAAAATAACCCCAGATACGCCAATGACTCATAATAAAAAGTAAGTAATTAATTAATTTCTTAGGTAGGTAAGTATTAAAAACTAAAAAATATGTCGATTTCTTTGATGGTACGTGTCATAAAAGTACCTAACACCATACATTTACTATCACGAACTTTGAAAAAAGTAACAATAATACGGTTCCTTGTTTCGTGATACTGATTATTCCCAATTCACCAAGTAAAATTCATGGATTATTGTCAAAATGTGTCAATTAACTATTATCCGTCCCATGTAAAATACAAATAAAGAAAGATAAATAAAACAAATCGAAATAAAACCAAAATTATGCTGGTACTACTTATGCTAATTTATCTTAAAATTGGTCATTTATGTGAACTTCAAACTCGTGTCATATAAATTCTAGTGAACGAAACATATACCGAATTTAGGTCATGAGATACTTAAATAAATGCATTATTTGTTTCATAACTTACATTTAAATTATCATAAATAATTATTTAAAAACCAAGCATCAAAATGTTATCCATAATATCCTTGAATCGGTAGTGTCACGAAAAAGGGGACACCCGAAAAATAATATGTACGCTATTTCGTGAGTCAATTAATCTCTATTTTAAAGGAATTCAACGTTTTCATATAACTTTTTTCTAAGCCAAATCAATTGTCAAGGAACACATGAAACCACTATTACAAGTTTTATTTAAATGGACGTTCCTTCGCCTTTTTATAAGCTTAAGAAGTTGGAGCGCTAACCTTACGGTGAGAGCAACCTTTACAAGCCGCACGGATGTTTTTGGCTCTCTGAGAGTTTGAAGCTTCGTATTGCTCTCATTTTTGGCGCCACAATGTTGGTACTTGGTTTTTTAGATAGCTTAAATAATAGAGTTTTTGTAGTGATGAAGAATTTTTAAAAATAATATTCCATTTGCTTATTATTTGAGCTAGAAAAAAAACTTACGAACTTACGTACTATCACGAACTAGTAGCCGTTTACCTTACCTCGTGCTATATTGTTGTGAAAAGTTTACCTGATGACTTCATTAAACCTACACCTGCTTCCAAGTCTTTAAATAAATCTAACTACTTGATGAGACATAGAGAAAACTTTGTTGCATGATATACCAGAAATTGAACTTGGGACCTGTCAGGGAAACTCCAGACCTACAAACTAAGATGCAAGTGAGCAGGTAAAGTACCTACCTAGCTACTTACTTGTTTGATGTTTCTGATACATCTAACTAACTACCAACATACGAGCACATGAGTAAATGTGATACAAGTAGTTAGCTAGAGATATCGTATAAATGAAATTACCTATGCAAATAAAACACAGATGGCCCAATGAGGATCATTTCGATTTTTAGCTGTGAATGCAGATTTATAGGGCTAAGAAATCCTTAATACACAGTCCAAAAAATTTTGTTCTACGACAAAAATTGACGAAGTTATGGCCAAATTACTAAAAAAGTTCACTGACCGCCCGGCGCGGGGACGATGACGTCATTATATCCGATCCGAACGCTGCCGGCGTACTGCGTGGATAGAAAATATTTTTTTCTAGCCAAACTATCAGTTTTAGAGAAAAACTTATAATGACATTTATTCATCAGAATAAAGTAAGCTATCGATAGGTAATTTTTAAAAATAGAAATTGTGAAAAATAACGCAAAAAATTCATACGCTCATACGATTCAATGGAACGCAGAGACGCGATTGGAGTCTCCGCGGTGGTATATTTGGCGATTTATTCAAATAAAGTGTTCATATTAAGTGTTGTTAGAGTCATATCTTCTTCCAAGTAAAATATAAAAATGTATAAGTATTAATTTATTTACTTCTCTAACAATAAGGTATAGCTGAGGCAGATACACTCTGCCTAGGCTACAAGACATTGCTATGAAGATCATTTCGATGTACTTACGCAATACCTACCTGTTATTTAGTTTTTCTGAGATAAACCTACGTACCTACCTATCTATTCGCCTTTCCCATGGACGGGCCAGCTGCTGCAGGAAAGGACAGCTGCTCCCTCCTGGAAATCTATTTAATCTTAGCCTAGAAGCTGGGTATGACTCCCCCGCCCCCCTCCTCTCCCCAGGTCATAAGCTGGGCATGACTTCTTCCTCGGCCAGAAGTTGGGTATGATTTACCCCCCCCTCCCCCGGCCCGAAACTGGGTATGACGACCCCCCCCCCCCTCCCTCCAGGCCAGAAGCTGGGTAAGGCTAGCCCCTCCCCCCAGCCCATAAGCATAAGCTGGGTATGACTCCCCTCGGCCAGAAGCTGGGTATTACATACCCCCCCCCCCAGGCCAGAAACTGGGTATGACTTGACCCCCCCCTCCCCCCAGGCCAGAAGCTGGGTAAGGCTAGCCCCTCCCCCCAGCCCATAGAAACTAGTTATGACTTGACCCCCCCCTCCCCCAGGCCAGAAGCTGGGTAAGGCTAGCCCCTTCCCCCAGTCCATAAGCTAGGTATGACTCCCCCTCGGCCAGAAGCTGGGTATGACTTACCCCCCCCCCCCCCCCCCCGGCCAGAAACTGGGTATAACTTGCCTCTCCCCCCCTCCCACCAAGGCCAGAAGCTGGGTAAGGCTTGCCCCTCCCCCAGGCTATAAGCTGGGTATGACTTATCCCCCCCCCCCAGGCCAGAAACTGGGTATTAGCATCATATTATTATGTATTATTATGTTCAATACAAACAATCATTAAGTTACACTCACCCCAACCGCGTCTCCGCATTGCATCGAATCCTATGAAAATGTGGTTTTTGGACATATCGATACTTATTTTTCACAATTTTTATTTTTAAAAAATACTGGTCGATAGGTTACTTTATTTTGATGAATAAATGTTATTAAAAGTTTTTTTCTAAAACTGATAGTTTAGCTGGAAAAAAAAAAATTCCATCCCAATAGTACGCCGGCTGCGCTCGATTCGGATATAGTGACGTCACGCGGCCCTGCGTACGTTGACTTTTAGCGGCAAAAACGGTCTATGTTTATTACTTAATATCTTCGTAAGTAATGGTCCGATTTGGATAATTCAAAAAGATATATCTTTCTTATGTCTTAAAGATTAACGTAGATACTAGTTTTATTGACTTTTCTACAACAGTACTGATCCTCATTGCTAAACAGACAGCGAAGGGGCGCCGAGCGAAGCGGAGTCGTGGTCATTTTTTCTAAACTCGTGTCGACTCTGGAGAAGTAGAGCAGAACACCACATGTATGCTGTAAATGATGATTCTGATATAAAACCCTACTGAACCCTACATTATGCATAAGAATGCATCCACAAACTTATTTAGGAAGTTATAAAGAAAGATCTTTGAGTAGGTAAATAAGTTTGTGGATACTTACTGCACTTATAATAAATATTCTTCTCCTCCTATCTAAAATGTTTTGATTTTGTTCTGTGCTTGTTTTTCGACTTGGCCAGTGCTTTTTTTTCTAGAATGAGGGGAAAAAATTATACCCACCACACTTTGAATTTTTTTTTTGTTTGACCACATTGAGCCAAAAAGATAAATCATTGAGCTAAAGATGCGTGGAACGAAACAGCTATCACACTATTGGTTAATGGGAAATTTTGACATTAATCAATGCCACACCCTATTGGTCAATAAAGTTCCACTTGATAAATTATCTACCAATCAGTGAACAGAATTTTTGATTTCAACCAATCACAAACCGCGTCTTGAAATATAAATAAATTGATATGGCGTAAAAGCTGATCGATGTTATTTGTTGAAAACAAAGTTTTTAATTAAATATTTTATAATACTACGTTTAAATAAGGTTACGTTATAAAAAAGAGATCGTTTTAACTTAAAACATGGATGAAATAGAGAAATTAAGTTGTAGTGAGTGTAATTATAACCTATGTGGTTAGCTTGTGATTTAAAGAGAAATTGTGAAATAAATTCGTGTTTTTTCAGAGGAAGAATTAGAGAATAGCGATATGGACCAGTCAGCTACTGAAGAACTCAAAGACATTGAGGAGAAACCTAAGAAAAAGAAGCGGAGACGACGAGAAATAGATATGGTAGTCAGTCGAGTTTGGTTCTAAAATTTCAATAGGAATCTAAACATTACTGCATATTTTGTGTGAAGAGTGAGTCTATAGTCTCATTATGTACGATTCTACGGTCAGTACTCAGGTAATTTCTTGTTTTAGATCAAACTATCGGATGATGATGAGACTGATGATGAAGGCCTAGCAAAGAAGCTCTTGCGCCGGCTTAGTCCCGGGCCGAACTCGCCGGCGTCTCACAGGGAGCCCAGGACTTGTGTTCTGAAGGTAAGATTTGTTGATATCAATCATTAAAGTCCTTAATGTTAACAAAAAGCTATATACAACTTTTTAGGCTATAAGTTTTGGTTTAATTTAAATTACATATTACAAACCCATATAGCTACTCTGATGGCTCAGCAACCTCAAATGCAATGATCTCTGATAGTTGATGTTGTTATAGTCATAGCTACATAAAAATAATTGTTATTTTGCAGGCCAGTCAAAAGCGTCGTCCCCTATCTCGTTTGCTAGAACAACTTCTTCGGAACTTAGAAAAACGAGATCCAAATCAATTCTTTGCCTGGCCGGTGAATGACAACTTTGCTCCGGGATACTCCACCATAATCAGGAAACCAATGGACTTCTCTACGATGAAACAAAAGATTGATGACAATGAATACAAATCTCTGAACTGTTTTATTGTAAGTACAGACAGCTTGCTTGCTTTTTATATTTGTTCTCAATGACAGTGAGACCTTTTCCCAACGAGTCACAGTGTTACATGTTTCAGTGTGACTAGTTGGGAACAAGCCCCTTTTTACAGGTTATTGCATTATCATCATCATCATCATCATCATCATTTCAGCCATAGGATGTTCACTGCTGAACATAGGTCTCCCCCGATGACTTCCACATCGCACGGTTTGTAGCGGCCTGCATCCAGCGCCTTACTGCTACCTTTATCATTACAAAAGTTATATCAATTTTTTCATACAAAAAATACAAATCTGTATCTTATGAGTTATAAATCAAGGAGGAGAAAGAGTTAAACAGAAAGGTAAGTACTATCTCTCTATCAAAATTCAATGCCTCTTTCCAGGGTGACTTCAAACTAATGTGCAATAATGCTATGAAGTACAACAAAGCCGGCACGGTGTACCACAAGGCAGCTCGGAGACTCCTCCACGCTGGTCTGAAGCAGCTCACCCCGCAGAAGCTGCGGCCTCTCGGCAACATCCTCACCTACATGTATGAGATTCCGATCCGTGAGCTGGGCTTCGATATCGGAAAGATGGATGTGGTAAGTGAGAGATTTTTAAGTTTCAAATTGATAAAGCTTTGAAACATACCAGAAGGATGTCATACACTTATTATTTTTCCATTCATTATGATTGCCTTTTTTAATGCAAATAATAACACTCAAAGCTTTCTAATGCTGTACTTTAACTGTATACAACAGTACATAATATCTAAAGTGAGTTTTTTCATTGTTTGTGTGTAGTGTTCACTAATCAACCGGCTGACAGTGGTGACTGAGTTTCATGCGATGTTCCTTCTCAGCTCAGCACTTGCTAAATGTTGGTCTCGAAGAGCTGGTAGGATAAAGAGATTATGAGACATGTAGAGGCTCCTTAAAAGCAAAATATTTGACGATTTGTAAGTACTAATTAATAAGTCTATGCAAATAAAGAAATTTTGACTTTGACTATTTCTCAATATCTGAGATACTATGCACACTATGTAACAAATAACTTGACCAATGACCAAGTTTCTATTCTGCTACTGAATGAATGATAAGTGTTTGCCTACCTTAATAATAGTAACTGGTATGTGGTAAGTCTGTCTTTGTCCCCCCATCACGTCCAATCCAAGACATTTCTGCGATAATAAAAATTATTTGACTGGCTGCGTGAATGTGGATATTGGTCAATTATTGTGACCATAATAAAATATTAAGACAAATACCTACTGTGTATTTTATTTTCAGTATTAACAGTAAAATGTGCCAAATAATATTTTAAGCACAATAAAACCTACACAAAAATTTTAGTAAATGTTTATTACCTAATCATAAAATAAAGACCAAAAATCGTTTTTTAAGTTTCTTCAAACATTTAAAAAATAATATTAAATGGTTGTATTGGCACAATAATAACTAATCGATATTATGTTAATCCGATTTGAGGTAAACAATCGCTAATCTGCAACACTATCTAACAGAAGTGAAAGAAAATAATGAATTTGTCTACTACCCACATTTTACAGCAGTCGGAAATGTTCTTGCATTTTTAATCCCGACGTGTTTACATCGTTTCGTGTGCGAAAATAATTATTTCTGTGTTATTAGACTAAAGTTTTACTAAATCACTTTTTGCAATGCAGCCACTTAGGACGTACGGGCGGAAGGTGACATTTTGCTATAATAATCTAGATTTAAATCAAATAACGTAGTGACTTGTTAGAGACTAGCATTTTGTTTTGCTTCGTATACCGATGTGGATGTTGTTTTGTGAAGTTTTCGAGTAAACTCAGTGATAGTGACCTAGTGTTTGCATGTAAAGTGATTTATTATCGGCACGATTATCGAACGATTAGTTTTAAGCCAGTGGTGAGTTAGTCCTTCATTACATTTTTCACAGTTAAATAAAAATAATGATGACGTTTCCAATTTCTAAGAGAAAGTTTCTTCTGAAAGAAATTATTATCAGATAGATAAAAGATTATGTACTTTTTCTTCTATAGACAAATCGAATTATCTAAATTAGTAGTGTAAATAGACGTAATAAGCCAATTACTTAAAATTCACTGGTAATATGAGATAGTACTGGCATTCGCCAATATCAGCAACAAACACGCGAACTTGAGCATGGCTGGATAATATACATGATGATTCTAAAATCCTTTAAAAAATACTAAGATCTAAAAACATACCTCGACATTGCATGAAAAATCTTTGTGTGTTCGTAATATCAAATGTTTTAAATTTTATTATGCTTTACAAAATACAAACCGCACCTTGAGCTACGCTTAAGCGCAAGTAGACAAATCTAAGCTTGTCACTCACGCGACAAAATGTGACAACACCTTAGTTATGAAGGCTTAGCCCGCGATGTGGCTCACGCTTATCGGGCTCTCTGTCAATACACATTTCGGTATTCACCCTGTATAGTCCTGTACAAAAAGCCGACAGATTACTGATAACTTTCTAAAACCACTGGCATTTATCACAACTTGGGTGATTGCTATAGTAATTGGCCTATACATAGTTATTGGCATATTGGATTGTTAATAAGTAAGAGACAAAAATATTTACTACATTGGACTGCGTATTGCTCAGAAAAAATATTTGTCTTTTTCCTCTCTTAATAACTTCCATTAGGCTTGTTTCTTTTCATTTTAGGCAAGTTGGCCAATAACTGTCTTGGCTAATTACTATAGCGTTCACCCTATATCAAAATTCCAAATAACAAACTTTCGTAATGGCGGTTCAATAATCGTGCCACCGCATAGGCGTCCCCGCTGTTGCCGAATAAAAATGGGCGTTAAACTTATTAGCATAAGGTGCTAAAGCGAACGAGCCCGATGAAGAGCGGCGGCTCGGAAGCGGAGACGGTGTCGGACGGGCAGGAGCGCCAGGACTCCGGAGACAGCGTCAAGATACAGATGGAGGCCGCCAGGGAGCAGCATCGCCGCAGGCTGGCTAAGAAAGGTAACTTGCAAATTGTACTTTAATGTTATTAACGTAAGGTGCTAAGTAAACTAGTGATGACAGCGATAGGACTCGAAGCATCAGTGGCGTGACTAAAATTGTAAAATTAAATGTCATTACTCCTCAGACTACAGACTTTTTGGTCGCCGAAAGTTAGGTCAGCCTCCCAATTTGTATGAAGAATGAACCGATACTAAATTGATGTAACTTCCATACAAGTTTATACTGATCATTAAAACAGCCCGGCCCCACTATCGGCCAACTAAGCCAAGGCGCAGACCACCGACTTTTAGTTGGCCGATAGTTGGGTCATCATCATCCCTATTCTAATTTGTATGAAGAATCGGCCGATTACCAAATCGGTGTAATGTGCGCACTTTCATACATCTCCGTACTGATCAACAGCCCGACCCAACTATCAGCCAATTATAACTCTGTAGTCTAGTAACTCATTGGCATAAGGCGAAAAGTAAACGCAAACGCAGGACATCTACACTATTGATCACCATGCATTACAGAAACTATTGTCATTTAAAAGTCAGCTTATTATTTCCGATACATGCTCATTATTGTTATTTCGACATTCTCGTACGCAGTCACAATAGAAAAGAAAGGAGAAAGTAATATATTGTGTCCGGACGTACCATAAATCACTCGGAAGCTGAATTCGTCTGAAAATAATCGATATTTCGATAGAGAGTGGAAAATCATGAAACCATTAATCAAACAAAATCTCTCAATAATTAATTAACCTCGCCGAGATAAAATTTAAACATCAATTAATTAAAAAAATGTTTTACTATTAATTCGCTATTAATCATACAATTTATTAGATATACGAAATCATTCTATAACATGCGAATGTTATTATTCGTATAGTATTTTTTTATTTCGCAAAAGTATATATTTTTATTACATCTGACATCAGTAAAATCAGCGTCAAATAGTTCATGACACAAAAAGTAGTCAACAAGTTCGCAACACGTCTTTGTTGCAATGAGGGCTATCGTTTTTATACTTAACAGTTGGCACCCCTGGCGATTGACAGGACCTTACTCTACAGTGGCGCCATCTTGATGAGTGCAAATGCGATAGTCCTCCTACCACTTTAGCGCTCACCAGTTGGTGCCACTGTCTTCGCTACTAGCAAGTGACAGGACCTTACTCTACAGTGGCGCTAACTGGTGAGCGCTAAAACGATAGCCCTCATTGGAATGAGGTCGTATTATCAACTATTTGGCCACTTTGGTTGTCACGAACTATTTGACGCTGACTGTACCACGACACGAGGCTACAGGGGCCCCTTAGATGCCCTGATGTCCTTTTTTCAACCGACTTCAATAAAGGAGGAGGTTCTCAATTCGACCCGTATGTTTTTTTTTTTTTTTTTTTTTTTTTTTTTTCTATGTTTGTTACGCGATAACTCCGCCAATTATGAACCGATTTGAACAAATCTTTTTTCAGCGTATAGGTAATACCTCAAGGGTGGTCCCATTTAAATTTAATAATAAAAAAACAACCCCCAAGGGTGGAAAATTGGGGATGAACTTTTTTATACGCAATATCTCCGCCGATTATGAACCAATTTGAACGATTATTTTTTTGTTGAATAGGTATTATCAAAAGGGTGGTTTCATGCGAATTTGAAGAAAATATTTCACCCCCAAGGGTGGAAAATTGGGGATGAACTTTTTTATAATATACATTAAGAATATGGTCTCAATGTACTGCCTACCTTCAGTGGTAACATCAAGGTAATAATTAGTTAACTAAAAAGCAAGAAATAAGTAAAATTTTATAAAAAAAAAAAAAAAACCGACTCCAAAAAACCTAAACTAAAAAGTAGAAAAATAATTACTAATTACCTACTTATTTATTAGGACGAATTATTAATATTTATGTAGGTATACCATGATCGATACTTTTGGAGTCGGTGCAGGCAAACTTTACATGTTTCATAATCTTGGCACCGACTCCAGAAGTATCAATCATGGTATACCTACATAAATATTAATAATTCGTCCTAATAAATAAGTAGGTAATTAGTAATTATTTTTCTACTTTTTAGTTTAGGTTTTTTGGAGTCGGTTTTATTTTTTTTTTTAGATGCCCGTTTACAATTATATTTCTGAAATGAAGTTGAGCGAAGAGGTGGTGGAAATGACGAAATCTGATTCTTAATCAAACTCTCCTCTCCTCTCCGCTTTGTTGGAAACTGGACCCTAAGCACGCTATACAACTGCTGATGATGACGAATGTGTATTAAAAGTCAAAAACTTATTTTATTTTTGCAATTAGATTTTTAACAAGCACTTTTACAGTCCCATTATTAACCCTACCACTGCTTCGGGACAATAAATGGGCCAGTGCTGAGAAGAAGCAGCGCGAGACACTCAGTGACTATTTTATATTGTCGTAGCCTTCCCACGAATGGACTCCGAAGGCAAGACCACGCTGTGCCTGGTCACCAACACCGTGGAAGGCTCTGGAGATGAAAAGCCGCTGACCCTGGGCAAATACATCGGCAAGCTCTCGCAAGGCACGGGATCTTTGCACAGTGAGTATACTTATCTATTTATTTAGTTTCTAAATAGTGCCAATAACCGCTAAGGAACAAACCAGAATGCAATTTTTTAAACATCACTATTTTTTAATGACATACGCAGTGATTGCGACCTGTGCGCCCGCGCATATTATGCCAGCCAGTGTCACACATTTTAAAGTCACAGGGCCGACGTACGCCTCATGTCAGGACCATGTTTGCCTTTATTGTGATGTCTGGATAAATTTTGCTCTCAAAACTGTATTTTATCTTTGCGGATTCAGCCTATCAAACTATTTTTTTTTTTAAAACGACCCATAACGCAACAAAAATACCACAATGACTAGCTTGAAGTACTGTCCACACTACGAGTAAAGCTTCAACCACACCAACGCGTGCGCAGGCCAATGACAGATCGCGTGAACTGTCATGGGGTCGCGCGACCTGTCATTGGCCTGTGATCGCGCCGGCGATGGCGATCTGCACGCGTTGGTGTGGCTGAAGCTGAAATAAATCGCTGCTAAACTGTCTATTTTTCAAAAATCCTCCGATTAAATTCCCTACTAACAGTCATACGTTTCCCAGCGCCTCGTGAAGACCGGCGTAACCTGGCGAAAGGCGTAAAACCTCTGCACTACGGGCCCTTCAGCTCCTACGC
The DNA here is from genome assembly GCF_963855985.1 of Ostrinia nubilalis. Taxonomy (NCBI): domain Eukaryota; kingdom Metazoa; phylum Arthropoda; class Insecta; order Lepidoptera; family Crambidae; genus Ostrinia; species Ostrinia nubilalis. The sequence continues at coordinate 1,155,838 of NC_087088.1, read as the reverse complement.
GCCGTCCTACGACGGCACCTTCGCCACGCTCACCAAGGACGAGTCGCACCTCATCTACCACACGCTGCGTAAGTAGCAGTAGAGTTAATACAAATGAGTAGGTCATCTTCATAGAAACGCACGGGCGCGGATTGTATGTGAGCGCGCCAACACGTATGCGGCGCGCACGCACACACTGACAAAAGTTAGCGGGGAGCCAGTCGTGGTTGCGCCGAATTTTGTCAGTGTGTGCGTGCGCACCGCATACGTATATTGGCGCGCTCACATACAAACCGCGCTCGGTGCGTTTCTATGAAGATGACCTACTCATTTGTATTTACTCTGGTAGCAGTCTCAGCTTCAATCATTTCAGCATATAGGAGACCAATGACAGTTTAACTTTCCCCCGGGACAAACTTGACCTTCACTGGTTGGGTTTTTATATGCGGACAAGCTGTAGATCCTGGCTACACAGGAGTTGCAGCGGTGGCAACGAGAGGTGGGAATAGTCCCGTATATCGGAGACCACTGCTGGACGTACACTTCGCCCAAGTAAGGAACGTCACATAGCCAGATCGCATTTATAGTCTAGATTCTGCCAGTTATCTTGAATGCGAAATAAGTCGAACGAATAGAGAGATGTCCTACCAGCCCTGTTTCACTTCCCTTGTAGGCACCAAAAACATCCGCACGCACGGCGACCTTTCGCGGTGGGCTAATCCGGCAGGGATTTGCGTGCGAACGCGCGCGTTTTGTTTACTTCGTTCATTCGTTCGTTCGTTTCAGCTGAAAGACGTCCACTGCTGGACAAAGGCCTTCCCCAAGGATTTCCACAAAGACCGGTCCTGCGCCGCTCGCATCCAGGCGCCTCCCGCGACCTTCACCAAATCGTCGGTCCACCTAGTTATTTACTTGTTCTCCATTAATTATGTGGCTTCTTCTTACCTGCAGTCCTAAATAATTAATAATCTTAATGGCCTGGATGACTACACAACGGTTACTGCAAAAATAAACATGATAATTATGTTACTCTTTATCATAATTTGAAAAAGACTAATTTTTGTCCGATTATTTTTCGCAAACAAAACCTTATAACACGTCTGTATGCTTAAAAAAAACTTTAATAATACAATAATTTTCTCCACCAGCGGCGGAGACCGGGCAGGGCAACGAGGAGTTACTCCGATTCGCGCCCGATTCACCATGGACTCTATTCTACGACATGGAAGCCATGTTCCCTGAGAAGAAGACGCAGCCAGAGCCACCGCCTAAGGACGAAAATGTGAGTATTTTGTACCTAACACAATCATCATCATCATTTCAGCCATAGGACGTCCACTGCTTTTTATTTATAACTTATTTATATGTTTTGGCAATTTATATTTATTTTTCAAAAATAATGTAACAAACAAACATTAAAAGTATAATTTTATCACAACGTAATATTACAAAATCATCGGTTTACATTTTAACCACTAAAAATTTTTTTTAAATTATTTAGATCTTGCAAATGTACTATATTTAATTTTAAATAAGTAAAAAAGTAAAATAAAAAATGCAAAAAGTTCTCTCCGGCGGGGAATCGAACCCCGGTCTCCCGCGTGACAGGCGGGGATACTGACCACTATACTACCGAAGACTTGGAAGAAGCGGTAAAATTAGTAGTCGGTATGCGCCGCCAACCGAAGCGTAGTATGACGTCATTTGAGTGCTTGCTAACGAAATTCTACAAAGTGCTGAATAGCGCCATCTATCAATAGCTTTATGAACTTTGTTGTCTCGAATGACTTGTGCAAGTCTTCGAACCGAAAAGTATCCAACATAGAGAGCGTAATATTGTTTTCGTATTCGTTTCATTATAGAAAAAAAATATATTATTCGTAATAATTTAGGGCATAATAATTGGAAAGTCTGGTAATTTTCTCATAAATGTCAAGCAGTTATTTTACAGCTCGATTTTCTTCAAGAGTCGTCCATCCAACCTATGAATTTTCTTTAGTATTATATTATCTGTGGTATTGTAAATCTATGTCTTCATTAGCTCATGATTGGCATTTAAATTCACAATTAATTTTATTTTCTGCCCCCAGGACATAACAAAAGTAAAGGTGGACGTCGACCAGCTGCGGACTCTATCAGAACTGGGCATCGACGTAGAGTACCTGGCGGAGCTGGAAGACGACATCGCGGCGTCGCAGCACGACTACGGCATCGGGCCCGCATTGAGACACACCTGCGAGCTGCTGCAACGCCTGGAGAGGGAGCAGCGGGAGCGGTGAGTGTCTCCTGGCTGACATATGCTAGTCAGGGCCGTCTTTAATATACTAGGGACCCTGGGCACTTAAGGATCAAGGTCACAGACGACCAGCTGCGGACTTTATCAGAGCTGGGCATCGACGTGGAGTTCTTAGCGGAGTTGGAAGACGACATCGCGGCGTCGCAGCACGACTACGGCATCGGGCCCGCATTGAGACACACCTGCGAGCTGCTGCAACGCCTGGAGAGGGAGCAGCGGGAGCGGTGAGTGTCTCCTGGCGGCCATATGCTAGTCAGGGCCGTCTTTAATATACTAGGGACCCTGAGCACTTAAGGATCTGCTGCAACGCCTGGAGAGGGAGCAGCGGGAGCGGTGAGTGTCTCCTGGCGGCCATATGCTAGTCAGGGCCGTCTTTAATATACTAGGGACCCTGAGCACTTAAGGATCTGCTGCAACGCCTGGAGAGGGAGCAGCGGGAGCGGTGAGTGTCTCCTGGCGGCCATATGCTAGTCAGGGCCGTCTTTAATATACTAGGGACCCAGGGCACTTAAGGATTTGCTGCAACGCCTGGAGAGAGAGCAGCGGGAGCGGTGAGTGTCTCCTGGCTGACATATGCTAGGCAGGGCCGTCTTTAATATACTAGGGGCCCTGGGCACTTAAGGATCTGCTGCAACGCCTGGAGAGGGAGCAGCGGGAGCGGTGAGCGTCTCCTGGCTGACATATGCTCGTCAGGGCCGTCTTAAATATACTAGGGACCCTGGGCACTTAAGGATCTGCTGCAACGCCTGGAGAGGGAGCAGCGGGAGCGGTGAGTGTCTCCTGGCTGACATATGCTCGTCAGGGCCGTATTTAATATACTAGGGACCCTGGGCACTTAAGGATCAAGGTCGCTTGGTCGCTGAGTCGACCAGCTGCGGACTTTATTAGAGCTGGGCATCGACGTGGAGTTCTTAGCGGAGCTGGAAGACGACATCGCGGCGTCGTAGCATGACTACCGCATCGGGCCCGCATTGAGACACACCTGCGAGCTGCTGCAACGCCTGGAGAGAGAACAGCGGGAGCGGTGAGTGTCTCCTGGCTGACATATGCTAGGCAGGGCCGTCTTTAATATACTAGGGGCCCTGGGCACTTAAGGATGTGCTGCAACGCCTGGAGAGAGAGCAGCGGGAGCGGTGAGTGTCTCCTGGCTGACATATGCTAGGCAGGGCCGTCTTTAATATACTAGGGACCCTGAACACTTAAGGATCTGCTGCAACGCCTGGAGAGAGAGGAGCGGTGAGTGTCTCCTGGCTGACATATGCTAGGCAGGGCCGTCTTTAATATACTAGGGACCCTGGGCACTTAAGGATCTGCTGCAACGCCTGGAGAGGGAGCAGCGGGAGCGGTGAGTGTCTCCTGGCTGACATATGCTCGTCAGGGCCGTCTTTAATATACTAGGGACCCTGAGCACTTAAGGATCTGCTGCAACGCCTGGAGAGAGAGGAGCGGTGAGTGTCTCCTGGCTGACATATGCTAGGCAGGGCCGTCTTTAATATACTAGGGGCCCTGGGCACTTAAGGATCAAGGTCGCTGGGTCGCAGACGACCAGCTGCGCACGCTATCAGAGCTGGGCATCGACGTGGAGTTCTTAGCGGAGTTGGAAGACGACATCGCGTCGTCGCAGCACGACTACGGCATCGGGCCCGCATTGAGACACACCTGCGAGCTGCTGCAACGCCTGGAGAGGGAGCAACGGGAGCGGTGAGTGTCTCCTGGCTGACTCCTGGTCACTTGACTTACTTGACAATGTCCTATGACCCGTAGATGGGGCAGAGGGCGTACGCGTCCACAACAGACCTCCATCGCGTTCGGTCTTGAGCTTCGCGTTTGATCTCGTTCCGTGTCTTGTCGATCTTCTTAGCCTAATCTGCTACAGTGCGCCGCCAAGTTTGTGCACTTATTGTAGGTGCATAAAATAAAAGCAGCGATAGTTTCCGTCGCGCCGCTATAAATGTTATGTATTTTTTGACAACAATAGGAGCCTAGCGTAACCAAACTGTGTGTATGTGCCGGATGTCCACTAGAGGCAGCCTCAACGGTTACTCTCTCTTACACACACACACGCACACACACACACACACACACACACACACACACACACACACACACACACACACACACACGAGTAGGTACCTATTAACCAAAGCTATAGTACTTAATTAAAATTGTTTGGCACTATCAACTAAATTACAACTGTTAAATTAAATTGGTGGAAGAATTAGCGTCTGTCACACAGTTTAAATGTAACTAGTATAGACGTTAATGAACCCTATCTTAATACAGCTCCTATTATTAAATGTAATTTTTTCGTGAAGATACCATGAGCATTGTTAAAGACACAATAAAGTTATTTATTTATTTTATTATTTAACCTCAGGCACGACTCGTTGCGAGGAAAAATATGTCGCCGCGGACTGAGCCTCATTTTGTCGCTCAGGACGAGGCAGCCGCTCAGCCCGAGGCTGCCTCTAGTACATACGCGTCTTATAAAATACATTTTTGTCTCTTCGCAGGCTGTCAGCGCCGCCGCCGTGGCACTTATCTCTGATACCAAGACCTTCTGGCTCGGAGCGCGAGGTGGCGCGCCAGGTGACGTCATGCCTGCGCGGCATGGTGGCGCGCGTGCCGCCGCGACACGTGGCGCCGCTGCACAGCGTCCGCAAGGCCATGGGCGTCACCCTGGACCACCTGGGTGAGTCCCCGGAGACTGTCTCTCATAGCGACCCTCGGGCTCGGAGCGCGCCAGGTGACGTCATGCCTGCGCGGCATGGACCACCCTGGACCACCTGGGTGAGTCCCCGGAGACTGTCCCTCATAGCGACCCTCGGGCTCGGAGCGCGCCAGGTGACGTCATGCCTGCGCGGCATGGACCACCCTGGACCACCTGGGTGAGTCCCCGGAGACTGTCCCTCATAGCGACCCTCGGGCTCGGAGCGAGCCAGGTGACGTCATGCCTGCGCGGCATGGACCACCCTGGACCACCTGGGTGAGTCCCCGGAGACTGTCCCTCATAGCGACCCTCGGGCTCGGAGCGAGCCAGGTGACGTCATGCCTGCGCGGCATGGACCACCCTGGACCACCTGGGTGAGTCCCCGGAGACTGTCTCTCATAGCGACCCTCGGGCTCGGAGCGCGCCAGGTGACGTCATGCCTGCGCGGCATGGACCACCCTGGACCACCTGGGTGAGTCCCCCGGAGACTGACTCTCATCTAGCGACCCTCGGGCTCGGAGCGCGCCAGGTGACGTCATGCCTGCGCGGCATGGACCACCCTGGACCACCTGGGTGAGTCCCCGGAGACTGTCTCTCATAGCGAGCCTCGGGCTCGGAGCGCGCCAGGTGACGTCATGCCTGCGCGGCATGGACCACCCTGGACCACCTGGGTGAGTCCCCGGAGACTGTCTCTCATAGCGACCCTCGGGCTCGGAGCGAGCCAGGTGACGTCATGCCTGCGCGGCATGGACCACCCTGGACCACCTGGGTGAGTCCCCCGGAGACTGACTCTCATCTAGCGACCCTCGGGCTCGGAGCGCGCCAGGTGACGTCATGCCTGCGCGGCATGGACCACCCTGGACCACCTGGGTGAGTCCCCGGAGACTGTCTCTCATAGCGACCCTCGGGCTCGGAGCGAGCCAGGTGACGTCATGCCTGCGCGGCATGGACCACCCTGGACCACCTGGGTGAGTCCCCGGAGACTGTCTCTCATAGCGACCCTCGGGCTCGGAGCGCCAGGTGACGTCATGCCTGCGCGGCATGGGCGTCACCCTGGACCACCTGGGTGAGTCCCCGGAGACTGTCTCTCTTAGCGACCCTCGGGCTCGGAGCGCGCCAGGTGACGTCATGCCTGCGCGGCATGGTGGCGCGCGTGCCGCCGCGACACGTGGCGCCGCTGCACAGCGTCCGCAAGGCCATGGGCGTCACCCTGGACCACCTGGGTGAGTCCCCGGAGACTGTCTCTCATAGCGACCCTCGGGCTCGGAGCGCGCCAGGTGACGTCATGCCTGCGCGGCATGGACCACCCTGGACCACCTGGGTGAGTCCCCCGGAGACTGACTCTCATCTAGCGACCCTCGGGCTCGGAGCGCGCCAGGTGACGTCATGCCTGCGCGGCATGGACCACCCTGGACCACCTGGGTGAGTCCCCGGAGACTGTCTCTCATAGCGACCCTCGGGCTCGGAGCGCGCCAGGTGACGTCATGCCTGCGCGGCATGGACCACCCTGGACCACCTGGGTGAGTCCCCCGGAGACTGACTCTCATCTAGCGACCCTCGGGCTCGGAGCGCGCCAGGTGACGTCATGCCTGCGCGGCATGGACCACCCTGGACCACCTGGGTGAGTCCCCGGAGACTGTCTCTCATAGCGACCCTCGGGCTCGGAGCGCGCCAGGTGACGTCATGCCTGCGCGGCATGGACCACCCTGGACCACCTGGGTGAGTCCCCCGGAGACTGACTCTCATCTAGCGACCCTCGGGCTCGGAGCGCGCCAGGTGACGTCATGCCTGCGCGGCATGGACCACCCTGGACCACCTGGGTGAGTCCCCGGAGACTGTCTCTCATAGCGACCCTCGGGCTCGGAGCGAGCCAGGTGACGTCATGCCTGCGCGGCATGGACCACCCTGGACCACCTGGGTGAGTCCCCCGGAGACTGACTCTCATCTAGCGACCCTCGGGCTCGGAGCGCGCCAGGTGACGTCATGCCTGCGCGGCATGGACCACCCTGGACCACCTGGGTGAGTCCCCGGAGACTGTCTCTCATAGCGACCCTCGGGCTCGGAGCGAGCCAGGTGACGTCATGCCTGCGCGGCATGGACCACCCTGGACCACCTGGGTGAGTCCCCGGAGACTGTCTCTCATAGCGACCCTCGGGCTCGGAGCGCCAGGTGACGTCATGCCTGCGCGGCATGGGCGTCACCCTGGACCACCTGGGTGAGTCCCCGGAGACTGTCTCTCTTAGCGACCCTCGGGCTCGGAGCGCGCCAGGTGACGTCATGCCTGCGCGGCATGGTGGCGCGCGTGCCGCCGCGACACGTGGCGCCGCTGCACAGCGTCCGCAAGGCCTTGGGCGTCACCCTGGACCACCTGGGTGAGTCCCCGGAGACTGTCTCTCATAGCGACCCTCGGGCTCGGAGCGCGCCAGGTGACGTCATGCCTGCGCGGCATGGACCACCCTGGACCACCTGGGTGAGTCCCCCGGAGACTGACTCTCATCTAGCGACCCTCGGGCTCGGAGCGCGCCAGGTGACGTCATGCCTGCGCGGCATGGTGGCGCGCGTGCCGCCGCGACACGTGGCGCCGCTGCACAGCGTCCGCAAGGCCTTGGGCGTCACCCTGGACCACCTGGGTGAGTCCCCGGAGACTGTCTCTCATAGCGACCCTCGGGCTCGGAGCGCGCCAGGTGACGTCATGCCTGCGCGGCATGGACCACCCTGGACCACCTGGGTGAGTCCCCGGAGACTGTCTCTCATAGCGACCCTCGGGCTCGGAGCGAGCCAGGTGACGTCATGCCTGCGCGGCATGGACCACCCTGGACCACCTGGGTGAGTCCCCGGAGACTGTCTCTCATAGCGACCCTCGGGCTCGGAGCGCCAGGTGACGTCATGCCTGCGCGGCATGGGCGTCACCCTGGACCACCTGGGTGAGTCCCCGGAGACTGTCTCTCTTAGCGACCCTCGGGCTCGGAGCGCGCCAGGTGACGTCATGCCTGCGCGGCATGGTGGCGCGCGTGCCGCCGCGACACGTGGCGCCGCTGCACAGCGTCCGCAAGGCCTTGGGCGTCACCCTGGACCACCTGGGTGAGTCCCCGGAGACTGTCTCTCATAGCGACCCTCGGGCTCGGAGCGCGCCAGGTGACGTCATGCCTGCGCGGCATGGACCACCCTGGACCACCTGGGTGAGTCCCCCGGAGACTGACTCTCATCTAGCGACCCTCGGGCTCGGAGCGCGCCAGGTGACGTCATGCCTGCGCGGCATGGTGGCGCGCGTGCCGCCGCGACACGTGGCGCCGCTGCACAGCGTCCGCAAGGCCTTGGGCGTCACCCTGGACCACCTGGGTGAGTCCCCGGAGACTGTCTCTCATAGCGACCCTCGGGCTCGGAGCGCGCCAGGTGACGTCATGCCTGCGCGGCATGGACCACCCTGGACCACCTGGGTGAGTCCCCGGAGACTGTCTCTCATAGCGACCCTCGGGCTCGGAGCGAGCCAGGTGACGTCATGCCTGCGCGGCATGGACCACCCTGGACCACCTGGGTGAGTCCCCGGAGACTGTCTCTCATAGCGACCCTCGGGCTCGGAGCGCCAGGTGACGTCATGCCTGCGCGGCATGGGCGTCACCCTGGACCACCTGGGTGAGTCCCCGGAGACTGTCTCTCTTAGCGACCCTCGGGCTCGGAGCGCGCCAGGTGACGTCATGCCTGCGCGGCATGGACCACCCGGGACCACCTGGGTGAGTCCCCGGAGACTGTCTCTCATAGCGACCCTCGGGCTCGGAGCGCGCCAGGTGACGTCATGCCTGCGCGGCATGGACCACCCTGGACCACCTGGGTGAGTCCCCGGAGACTGTCTCTCATAGCGACCCTCGGGCTCGGAGCGCGCCAGGTGACGTCATGCCTGCGCGGCATGGACGACCCTGGACCACCTGGGTGAGTCCCCCGGAGACTATCTCTGTCCGACTGGCGCGCCAGGTGACTTCGTTCCTGCGAAACATCATCATCATCATCTCAGCCATAGGACGGCCACTGCTAAACATAGGCCTCCCCCAATGCTTTCCATGTTGCCCGGTTGGTAGCGGCCTGCGTCCAGCGCCTTCCTGCTACCTTTATGATGTCGTCGGTCCACCTTATGAGTGGACGCCACACGCTGCGTTTTCCGGTACGCGGCCTCCACTCCAGAACCTTGCTGCCCCATCGGCCGTCAGTTCTGCGTACTATGTGCCCTGCCCATTGCCACTTCATTAGCTTGCTAATCCGTCGGGCTATGTCAGCGACTTTAGTTCGTTTACGAGGCATAAAATTATGATGTATACTCATAAACGATCCTAAACGAAACTATCGTGACCTGTATTGAGTCATAGTACCATCAACAAAGTTGACGCTTGAACACTTAAGGCTTCAATTTCTTCGCAGCGAATAGATCCAACCCCTACCATGTGTATTTTTTTTCTTTTTTTTAAGTAATGGACAAGACAAAATACAAATTGTGGGCGGGTCATTCCTCGGGTAAACGCAAAATTTTAAAATTGATCATGCGTCAACTTTATTGTTAGTAAGATGTTACAAAATGCTTGTATCAGATTTAATGATTGATATTTATTAACTTTAAAGTGGCTACTGTTTTTAAGCTAGCTTTGCTGTGCGATCAAGATGTTCAAGATTTATTTTCAAAAGAATATCATGTTTCAATGACAACCTCTAAGAAAGCGCGGGCGAATGATACATTTAGAATGTAAGATGTTTTGTTATTATTTGATAATTTAACTGTTTACGTACATAAATAATCTCTAATATCTAAATATTCTAGATACACCGATGGCAGTAGACGACTTTGAGCTGGAAATGCACGAGCCTCGCGACACCGCATCGGACCGCGACTCCCGTTCAAGCCACGACAAGTGACCGCGAACGAGCTTCAGCGATTGACCAAGAGATGGCGTTAAATTCGCTTTACATGGCGCTAAAAAAGTTTCATTATTTTTATGGTAATGGTAGAAAAAAGACTGCCGTGGGTTATATTCAATGATAAAATTGAATTAGTGCAAATAATATGATTAGAATAATATGCTGATAGTTTCTAAAACGAAAATAAACTTGTATTTGTATGGTATTAGATAATTTAGATGTACTTATTCTAAACTAATAATGTTAATTGTTAAGATAAGAATAACTACATAAAAGGAGAGTAAAATCTGATTTATCTGTAAAATCTTGTTTTCTTTTATAATATTTTCCTATAATAAAAGAAAGATTGTATACCTGTAATTTAAAAAATAATGTCCCACATATTTTCACACACACCATATTTCTAAGTTAGCGCCCTCTTGTGACATATTTCTGTACTTAATATCAGACATCGTCTTTGTTCGTTCACATCATGTTATTTTCAACCCTTAAACATAGTTCCCAAAACGAATGTAGATGTCGTTGTTACAGTTTCCATCTAAAACAAGAGATGGCGTCACTCTCCTCAAATTGAAAAATAATTTTGGTGAAAAGTTTTGAAGATGATGAAATTGAAGAAAATTCTACTATTCTGTGCCAGTACTACTCTAAGCGTGCGGGTAAGTCTGCATACTTTTTAAAATGAAATAATATGATTTTACAGTAGCTTGCTGAAACCCAATGGAGCTATTATAAGTATGTAATTTGCTTGAATGAAACCGAAAAGTAGGAAGGTATACCTAATGGCCTACTCTTTATACAAAGAAGAACAGTCATCTGTGACCCAGGCCCGACAGAAACGAGACATATCTCAGTTTTTTTGTCATGTCTAAATTAGTTAAATTATATATTTTTTATATTCGAAATCTATGTATAACACCAAATTATTACCCTTTGTTTTTGTTCAGGCGTCATACAAAAACTAATACAAAATGCCTATTTATCACCAAAATTGGTAAATGTATGTACCTAAATAGCTGCTATGGAATGTATCTAGGTGACCTGGAGATACAGCCGAATTATACAGGGTGGAAACGAGAAGTTACAATATCCAAAAATTCAATGTTACCAGCTTCCATAATCTGTAACCTATTATTGGTACCATTTGAAAGAGCTCGTTAAGCACTTTCAGAATCAGTAACTAGTTTTTCGATATCTTGTATAGTTTAGAAATAATCGAGTGAGATCACTTATCGTTCCATATGTATAACCACCCTGTATAATCCGGCTGTATCTCCAGGTCACCTAGATACATTCCATAGCAGCTGTAATAGACATTTAGGTAGGTACATACATTTACCAATTGTTGATAAATAGGCATTTTGTATTAAGTTTTTGTATAACGCCTGAACAAAACAAAGGGTAATATTTTGGTGTTATACATAGATTTCGAATATAAAAAATATATAATTTAACTAATTAAGACATGACAAAAAAACTGAGGTATGTCTCGTTTCTGTCGGGTCTGAGTTTTTTTTGTAAGGGGCGTGACCGTTCTTCTTTAATCATATAACGTTTTGCTAGGACAAAGGCCTTGGAGGAGGCCTTTGTCCAACAGTGGACGTCATTTGGCTGAAACGAACGAACGTTTTGCTATGATTAGGTACATATTTAAAAAAAATCTAGACCCACAGTCTTCTTGTGGATAACTGTGTTGGTTGTGTAATTACTTAAACTGTTATCATAAAGTTTGAATAGTAATTTTTATTACAACTCTGTTGTTGTCCTTAATAAAATAAAGTATTCGTCCAACAAGTAAGTTGGTAAGTAAATGATTGTTGTCCTTTAAGGTCTTCAATCCTTTGAAGCCTTTGAGGCTTGTGACACGAGTGAATGAAAGTGGCTGAAATATCAAAGGGTTTCCGAAGATTATGTAAGATTACTTTTTAGGGAAACTGCGCGAAGATTCCCTTCAAATTGACAACATGGAGAAATTAAAACAGTTTGTTTTGACAACCGATTAATTTCTCATTCTCAAATTAATAACAGTCATCCTTTTATATCGTGTTATTTGCCAAACTAAGTCTTAATCCGCATCTTCTCATTAAAGCATATTGTAATTAAAATTTGTAATACCTAAACTTATTAAAAAATAACTCTTCATGGATTTGCCATAAATACTGGATGCAGTCTGCACATATTCAGGCAAAGTGAAAAATACAACGAACAACCCCAAATAAAACCAGAGATAATGTAAATAAAAACTTGTAAAAACATATCATTGTTTGTTTAGATAAAAGTAGGCAGCTTTTTTACCCAGGAATATGCTCTCTGTCCATCTACCACGGGGAGACGGCAGGTTATATGGGGCTCAAACCCACTAAAACCTGGGATCAGGGGCGTAGCTACTAAGGGGCAAGGCGGGGCCAAGGGCTCAAGGGGCCCTTGTATCCTTACCAGAAAATCTCAATTGAACAGAACTTTGGAAATTTCTCCCATTTTCAAAATAAATAGAGAGAAATTGGAAAGTTGTATCAGGAGTAAGTAAGCTTAATGTCAATAAACTTGATAAAACCTCAGTTTAGATTGTAGTGGGGCCCCATTTTTTTTGCCCAGGGCCCTTGGTTACCTAGCTACGCCACTGCCTGGGATATTTTCTTCCTTCAGTCTATGTATATTTACCTCTATCACACCCACTATCATTTGTTTTAAATGTGACAGACAATACGAAGTCAATTTCCAACCAGCTACCTCAGCAGTGATCAATCAATAGCCAATCCACCTCCGACTACTTACTCCCGCGCCCGCCGCGTGCAATGCGCGTGTGACCGCGCGTGCGCGCGCTTCACACGCGCCGGGCCCCCTCGCATTCGCAAAGTGCGATTAAACACTTGATCTTTTATGGAATAGGAGTTAAAAGTGTGAAAATATTCGCACTTGGCTCACTTTTTAAGAATTAGAAGTTCATTTGTTATTTTTCTTACGTCAGAGGTAGATCTTTTGGCATACTCTGTAAGGTAGATTTACCACAAAAGTCCAGTAAACGAGGGTGACGTCGCAAAATTAAATCGTCAGTCCGTTTATACAATGTATTAACGGATTGATTGGGGTAGAGTGGATTTTGTTTAAATTTTCCATACTATTGACTCAACTCCATCAAAAATTTATAACATCATTAATAACAGCCGTTGAATGTCCACCGAAAATGAGCATCAAGCTTTCAAAACCCAACGGTAGTAATGACATTACTGTGAGTTTATTTTACCCATTATCGACTGTTTTAGTCAAATGTTATCGTAATGGAAATTTCTCGTATTGGAAATATTATCTTTCCTATAGTGAACATTAAACAATAGGTAGAAACCATACGCACTATTAATCGTCGTGCATATTATTTGCATTACACATCGAACAATCGCACCACCCCAACCACCCCCGTCACCTACATTCACACGGGAACCTATCTCTCTACGTAATCCCAAATAACATAAAACAAACCAATATAACCCCTATTACACACTGTTTAAGTCCACAAGTTGCACCCTAGGGAGCTTCCGAAAAGCTTAATTTGAACCAAATGAAACTTTATAATCGTTGTAATAGAGTGCCTTATGGTGATGGTACCATAATACGAGTAAGTAACATTTTTTACTGTAAATTATACTTGCCCCGTTAAGTTCAGTGGTATTGACTGATCGTAATTATACAATAGAATACGCTTCCATTTGATTTGTTTTGTTACACACGAAACGTGCCTTTTAAGAAGCTCGTTTTACATTTTATGGTATTGAAAACATTATGATTTTAGCTACGAGTACGTCCGTTGTCGTTAAATAATTTATTTTTGCACTTGTTTCGATAACGTGACAATTTAAATTAGGCTATATTATTACAAGTTACAGTGGCAAATGCCTTTATTGTATTTTTGGGAAAAAACGGGAAAAACACAAGAAATATTTATTAAACTTTAACTACCTTGAGCTACTAAAAGCCTGGGAGACCTTTCAAAGAATATCTTTTGTTGTTTAGTATGTTCGTCACTATGTGCATTCAATTTAAGCCGGCGATCGTACGCTCTACCTACCTCAGCTATATGTGCCTTTTTTACAAAATTATAAGGTTTTTTTATGCAGAACAAGGTAGGTATACCTACCTACCTTGTTTGACTGCCATCGTACATGAAAACCAAAAACTATGAGTATTTCTGAAAAACCTAAACTAAAATGGAAACCTTCGTGCCCAAAGTAATGTCACAAAAAGTATCAATTTAATCCAGTACACACACTTTCAGTTGATACGACACCTGTATTAAAATCCCACAAGGATTGTGGTGACCCAGTGACCTTTGGCGCGGCCTCCGTCCATTGACTCGACCCTTACCTACATAGACAAGGATCAGCAATTGGTTTACCTCCAAAGGTATAACCTAGAGCAGTGTTTTTCAAACCTGTGGGCCTCCATAGGGGAGTCGCGAAACCTCTATAGGTCGCGAGAGGTCGTAAAAACTACCTAGGTAGGTACCTCAGTAAAAAACAGTAAAGTTTTAAAGACAGATTTATCCAAAATCTAATTATGCAAATGCATAAAATGTTGTATGGATTGAAGTATTCGGTCCCTACAACATCTTTGTAACATTACAAATTCATGAAAAAAAGCAAACGGTCGGGGTGTCGCAAAATATTTTTTCATACTAGGGGGGACATGTCATGAAAAATATTGAAAAACACTGACCTAGAAGGACTAATCCGTCTGTGGTCAAAGACAAAGTAAATCTTGAGGGCTCTCGTCCTTTTTGATGTGTTTGGGTTGAGGAATCCCGGCTTTTTCAGCGGCCTTTACTCTCACAACTTGTTTTTCACATTTGGCATTATTCCACATAGCGCACTGAGGAACTTTTTCAAGGTCAGCTAAATCTTAATTTGAAAATGAGGCTAGAGATTACTTAAAATTTCTAAAAACTGCTGAAAATATGTTTGTTTTTTTTTTGTAATTGGATATCAGTAGCTGTGATTCGGTATCAGCAAGCGCTTAAGCAATTCAAGGTCTAAAGTTTATTTGACGTTATTATTATTTGTATCTACATTGCTCACTGTTTTCATATAATATATCTACGAAAAGTAGGTTGAAATGAAATAATAAACCTCAAAAACAAATAATTTCAAGTTGCGACTGTAACTCGTCTTAACAATTTTAATCCTAATCCCATATCACAAGCAAAGCAATATAAACCACTATCACAGCGAGACCCGGACACCCGGCGACCTGTGGGCTCAGTTCGTTGATCCACTCAGCCCGGTAGTTGCATGCACGACACAAATTGATTTTGCCACAAAGCTAGCCGTTGGAGAGCTTTCGGCTAACGCGTATTGATTGCATCCCTGCGCTACCTCCCCAATTGACTTACAAAATGTTATGCTGATATCTGATTCATCATCTCAGCCATAGGACGTCCACTGCTGAACATAGGCCTCCCCCAATGCTTTCCATGTTACCCGGTTGGTAGCGGCCTGCGTCCAGCGCCTTCCTGCTACCTTTATGATGTCGTCGGTCCACCTTGTGGGTGGACGTCTCACGCTGCATTTTCCGGTACGCGGCCTCTACTCCAGAACCTTGCTGCCCCATCGGCCGTCAGTTCTGCGTACTATGTGCCCTGCCCATTGCCACTTCAGCTTGCTAATCCGTCGGGCTATGTCAGTGACTTTAGTTCGTTTACGGATCTCCTCATTTCTGATTCGATCTCTTAGATCGATATCTGATTAAAATCTGTAAATACATTTGTTTTATCTAAATCTAATTAATGTTTCATTGCCTTGAAGCATGTTCTGGTATTTCAATTAGTGCTATTAAGTTCGTTCAGTGTAAAGTTTCAGCTGAATGTTAAATTAAACAGTAGACCTTCATGCTCGAATTCCATTGTTATCGAATAACGAAGAAGCGAAGTAGCGACCCGCCAGGCAATGTAATACTTGCTATGTTAACTATCGATTCAAACTAACTTATCTATATGATTAACTAGCAACCGCCAGTGACTTTTTACACGTGGATCCCGTTTTACCCTCTTAGGGGTGGAGTTTCGTAAAATCTGTTCTTAGTGAGCACCTACGTTCTAAAAGAAACCTCCATGCAAAATTTGAGACTCCTAGCACTTGTAGTTTCTGAGATTTCGTGATGAGTGACTGAGTCAGTCAGTCAATCAGTGACCATTCGCTTTTATAAATAGGTAAGTAGGTACCTACATACAAGTAAATAAAACTTTACTATATCAAATTGTTACTCTACGCCTAAAATATTCGCGTTGACCAATTACATCACTATGTTTGTATCAAAGTTAGTAACTTTGTCGCCAACCCAGAAACCGGTGGTAAATCACGTTGAAACGTCACACGCTTGTAAACACAATAACTCTGTAACGTAACACGAACGGAAGCTCGAGGCAAGCTTTGTCAGAACTACTTCCGAACTTTCAGGCTTTCAGCGACGTACGTAGTTAGCTAACACTCCCACTTCGCGCGTCGTAAACAAGTCGCTAGTTGACCCCAAAACTAAGCTTTAAGTTTAAACGGAGGTCCTTCACAGCGAGCACTCGAGAAACCTTTGAGAGCTTAAACGTTCGAGGGCTTTGGAAAAAGCTTGGCGCTTTTGAGAAAATGACGACTTGTGTTTTATAAATAAGTATTTTTTCTTAGCTAGGCTAATTGGCTAGTTTATTATGATAAAAGTCTTACACAAAGTATTGGGTACCCTATAACGTAAGTTTTCTCGTAGATATGGCTTTTAGCCCTAACGAAGGTAAATTGAAATTCAAAAGCCTAATTACAAAATTACTTAGTTTGTAAATAGTTTCATGAGTTTCAATAGACTCGCTTTTCAAAACGGCCCACCTTGCGAAATAAATAAGGACTTAACAGTGTCGGGCCGCGCTAAGTGCCCTGGGGTGCTCCACAAACTCCACAAACCGCAAAGAGAATTCTTGAGTGAGCTTCAGAACTTGAAGTTAAAGCGCTGCTTACGAAGACAGCTTATCTTGCTCAGTGTTATGTGCGAAACTAGTTCATGACGGTTTCCTGTGTTATTTCTCCCTGATTTTCTTACTTTTAAATGATTGTTTGATTTTTGTTTTGATTGTTTGAATAATGAAATGGTATTTTAAAAAGAAAGATGCAGATTTTTTTACGTCTATAACCTCATTTTCTTACTACAATTACCTACTCCTGTGGCTTTAAATTCCTTCACAAATATTTTATTCTAAGCAGGTACCTACTCTTCTTGTTTATTTTTGAATGGTAAAGGCTTTTGAGTCGCAAACATTCTTCCGTAGTCCATCACACATCAAACATGTTTATAGATCCGCGTTCAAGCTTAAAAATAAACCGTAGATAACCAGCAAAACAAACAAAAATATTGACTTAATTCCCACAAACGCATCGAAGGCTAATCAAACTCGCATAACACACAAAAGCTTATCTACAAAAGCTGCCTTCTACAAAGAACCGACCGACAAACTTACGTTTGCAGCCATAAATGTATGAAACAAGGCTTTTTACGTACTATTTTCGCCACTCGACTTCAACAGTAGCGCCTATTACTTGGGTTGCCAACTCGAACAATACAGTTAACCGCGTAAAAACCCATTCAATTTTAAACTCTACTCGTTTACATTAAAGCCTATCATTTTTTAGGCTGCACACCAAAGGGATGAATTTGGCACCTGTCAAAAAGTCCCACCGACTCTTCTCACGCCTACAAAAAACGGGTTACATCTTAAAGTCGAAAAAATATACTTTGAAGAGGTTTTTTGGTGATTTTTTAAGGCAAATCTGATCGGCTGAAGGTTGTGATATAATCTGTATTTACCGAACGCCCGAACTACTTTCAAAGGAATAGAACTAACGTGATATACCAAGGTTTAAGTAAATGAGTTATTCAACATAAGATCTTACCACAAAGCTGCTCAAAGAATTTGCATCTTATAAATAGGAAGCATGTTCTATTTCCTTGAGGCGGTTTTGTTTTCAATTAATTTCAGCGCGCTCTTAAGCTATGCAATTACAAACGCTCCATCAAAATATGCTAAAATTTAATCATTTACGCCAAAAGGAACAATATCGAACGACACATGAACTACAATAGTTATCGCAACTCGAAAAGCGGCTTTGTTTAGTCAAAGGATCCTATTTTTTCAATTTTTTACAGTCCTATCAATGAAGAGCTTATAAAACGGATTAAGCGCGGACAATGGTTTCAAGTGCGGGTCGACTTCAGCCCTGATGGGATTACATGTCTCAAAAGACGACACTTTTGACAAAAACCTCGTTAAAATTTTTCAAAAAATAAAGCTAAGGCAAGCACGATTCGGTTTATTAGTGTGGTTCTTTATTTTACTTAAAGTATTGGCACTTATTCTAATAGCTAAACTATCTCAATAACAATTAGGTTGGTAAAGAATGAGACATGACTGATATGAAATGTTAGAAAAAGCTTTATTCTTTAATTAGTTCTTTGAATGCCATAATTTTTACTAAAAACAAAGCTAAGCTTTGATAGTTATTGTTAATTTTGTATTTCTAATACAAAACATACGCATAGGAACATTTAAAAAATAACGCACGTCGCACACATAAAAATAAGGAACGCTTAAAAATATTTTTGAGATTCGGGCTCTATATTTAGACGAAGTGTTTCTGAATCTATTTATTAATTAAGCACGAAAGTTCTCACAATGACAAGTGACAAAAGGTTCCAATAGAAGTCCTAATATTGTTGAATTGTCACTGATCTCCACTTCTGCAAAACGTCGGGAACTTCCAAAGATCTGCCATCTAACTTAATCTGTCCGATGTTGTTGATTTGTATGCAAACTTTGCTCGTAATAAAGCTCTACGTAAGTTTAAATTCGAAACAAAGTTTGGCAAGAAAAGCCTCGGGCTTTCTAAAAAACTTTTGATTTAAAAGGGCAAGAGGACTTACGGAAAACAACTGGCTTTATTATGTTATCAGACTGAGTGATCCTCTTTTTAAATTGTTTCGCAATAGGTACTTTTAAGTAATGCTATTTTTGTATACCTATATATGTATTGACTCACATTAGTGTCTATGATTTACTGTTAAATGTATATGCTTTGACATAGTGTCTACAATTTACTTTCTACGATGATGTGTCTACACGCTTAACTCATTATCGTATCAAAGGCTGTAGTCTATGTGTGAATTAAAACCACCGAGGTAACAACCTTTAAATGTGGCAATAAAGCATCGACAAGTTGTTGTCTCAGTATCAGTATCGGGCCTAATACTCGTAACTGCAACTGTTTTGGCCCGTATTTTGAAACGTTCAAAACCTGTTGCTTAGACCTAGTCGCGTGCCGAGCGATAGTGACGTATGCCGCACGCCGACTAAACGCGTGCGATGCACGTTCAAGGGTAGCTAGAGCTTTCAAAGCAGACCACTAATTGTTGACAAAACACTTAGAACCTTAAAGGCCGGCAACGCACCTGTAACGCCCCTGGGTCTGCGGGTGTCTATGGGCGACGGTAATCACTTACCATCAGGTGATCCGTCTGCTCGTTTGCCTCCTATCACATAAAAAAAAAAAAAAAAAAAAATAGTAACGAATCCAATCAGCATTTTGTCTTATGTGAGTGAAGTAGGAAAGTAACTTAAATGTAAGAATAACCAACCCTCCTTCTGGCGCAGTTCGGGTAAAAATCCTTCTTTACCCAAGTAGACTTTTTTAAATTATCTTCAAAGCGTCCAATCAATTGAACGGGTTTCAACTCGATAAAAACCCGGTCGTGAAAATTTTCCGATTCGATTCGGCTATCTTCATTATTCCGATAAGGAGAGTTTGTTGAATTCCCCCCCGAGCCCGTAACTGATTGGCAATTCAGGAAATATTCCTTCCGATTCCCCGGCCTGCAGTTTGACCTCTGACCTTTTCCTTTTGTGATATGGGATTTGAAAATGATTTTTAGTTCCTAGAAAAGAACAAAATCGAAAACGGTGTGTTGTTTTCTGTGACATGGTTGACATTTTAATTTAAATCTTTTACTAACTAGCAACCACGTGAGTAGGCCCTGTACAGATCTCGAAGAAATAGTTTTTTTCTGAATATCTGAGCTTTTATGTTACTTATTACGATTAATATACATCACGCTAGACTTAGCATATGATTCAACATATCTTTCCAAAACCCAATCCTTTTGTCCGACTCAGAATGAATAAAATATCCGTCAAAAAAGTCGGACATCTCTACATATCTCATCGGATTGAATAAAATATTCTTCTTTTCTATTATGGTGTTGTTTAAAAATGTAGGAAAAGCCTGTTGATTTCCACGGCCGCGTGGCCACAAAGTGTCGGCGTGCGTCCGGCGTGTGACGCCGCCGGTCACGAGCTTCCACTCCTAACCACATTGCGGCGGATGCCGGCGGTTGGGCATTTGATGGACGGCCGATAAAAAAAAGAATTGCCTTAGGCATTTTTTTCATCAAATAATACGAGTAAGAAGGAGGGAATTACATAACTCTCTATGATCGTGTATATCTAAAAACCCAGAACGGAAAAGCTGTATTATATATTTTCACACCATTTCACAATTTTATTAGCTTACGAAAATCAAAAGGGGTGTACACAATAGCGGACTCAAAATTAGTATGTAAACGTTGCTTTATCCTCATGTACGGCCGGTCCCACGGTCGGGCCCCTAGCCCTCTCCCTCTTCCCTCCCATACAGTTCACACCAATAGTTCGCCGAATAAAATTGCGTTTCCTAATTGCTCCTCAGTTTCCCACCGTGCGCCTGACACGCGGCACTGCGAACCACCCAATCAGATAAGAAATAACACATTCTGAACTTTATTTACAAGTGTATAGAACAGAAAATAAGTGCAGTGAAATCAAAACTAATATTGAAGAAGTTTAATACGCTATTCGACCCCTTCATTGCGGTCCCTATGACTTTTATGTGCACGCATTAGCGTTGAAAATCTCCTATTTCGTCGCATTGGATTCGTTTGTCAGTTCAAAATAGTTGCCAATTTCCAAAACAGTTGTAAACACCCTTCTATGGACTAAATAAGAATGGTAATCCTGCGATGGGGGTGCACATAAAGTTGGTGCGAGATAAAGCGCGGTCGCCATGGGCGGCGTGCTGCGCGGACGCCGGCACGCGGCCGCACACTCCGCGCCCGTCCGTCCACGCGCGCGCACGTGGCCCCACAGTGCACACCTAGCCTTACGTTTACGTTGCACTTCGCAAACTTTTACAAACTTTTTGAATAGTTAAAATTTTTAACACATTGTGCCCGAGGCTTTATGACTTTGTTTTAAAAGTGTTTTTGGAATAAAAACTAATTAGCAATATGTTTTGAAAACATTTTTAAAACTTGTTTTGAGTGAGTGACATAAATAACTGCGACTGAAACTTGTGAAGTGAACATGGAGTACCACCACCGCCATATGGAGCAGACCAGCGTGGTCCATGCGCAGACGCAGCCCCCCCAGTGGGGCTACGGGTGGGGCCCGCCGGCCCCGGGGCCCGCTCCTCCGGCCCCAGCTCAAAGAAATAAGCGGACCCACTCCGAAAGCGAAGACGATGCCTTCTCTGAAGAGAGCAGTAAAGATGCGCAGTAAGTACAATTTATATTTAGAAATTCTATGAATGTTGAACACAGATTTTAAGGCTGTTATTCGTACACAATGCTATGTAAGTACAAAGAAAATTTATATAAATAGCAACCGAAACAAACAACAGAAACATCTGCGTAAAAGAATTCCAAGAACGTAATTAGGCTCGACATTTCGCCAGCATTTCGTAGCAGCCTGTAGCCGTAAGCTTACAAAGCATGTTTTACATAATTCCACGTCTCTACTCGCGCAGGCTCGTAGCAGCTACGACGTCGCGTAGCGGATGCTACGAATGTTGTTACAATAATGTAACGTGAATATGAACTTGAGGAAATTCTGTTAGAGGAAAGGAAATATTATTTATAGATCAGTTCATTTTATTCCACTTTGGACCAGGCTCTGTCCCAAAGCAACTGAGCTCAATACTCGACTATTTTTTCCAAGTTACCCAACTACTAACCTGAATAGACTTTTCGCGGTCGCGTTACATTTAACAGATGACTGAGTAAATGAGATAGTTTGGTAGAATTTCCCAGAAAATTGATGATAATATTACAGGTTAGCTTATTCTAATATTTTGTTCGCTAAGGCCCAGAACAGACGGTGAAACGCAACTGCAACGAAACTGCAACGTTCTGATGATTCTGATGAATGAAACTAAAACTTAAAGTTTCAAACTGGTCGCGTCAATCTCTCAACGGACGCTATGGCAGAAACTTAGATGCAACTCAAAAGTAACTAGCAGTTGCAGTTTCGTTGCAGTTGCGTTTCACCGTCTGTTCTGGGCCTAAGTTAACACAAATATACACGTTGGAAAACATTACTTATTTATTGATACGATCTTTGTTCTACAACTACAAATTAATAATTATACCCAACTAAATAAGGTAATATGTTACTTTTCGCTGATAAATTACACCCAAAGAGATCAAGACACGTTCTGATTGCAAAACTTTTATTGGTATAGTTGGGGAGATCGTGTGGGTGATCGGAAGTAGCTTTCCGATAATCTGTACTTGTTAACGTGATGAATTTTGTGTTTGCTGTTGGCGGAACGCGGCGACAAAGGAACAAAGCTGTAAGCCCCAGTAAAACAAGCTTTTGCGTAGAAACTACAAGTTGCAGTGGTTGAAAGGCTCACTGAATCGGCATTATAAGAGTTCATTAGGTTCGCAATTGCTTTCCCTATTTGTTGCTTGTTCCTTCCGGATTTCCGCGTTGAACTTTATCTTCTATTCTTGCTCTATCTTTCTAGATATCTTCACTCAAGGACTTGATAAATGCAAAAGATTAAAGGCAATAAGTAACAGCCGTAAGCTAGTAAAGTATTAATTCCCCTAATTTGAGTTTCTTTAGCAACAGGCAGTTGTTGGGATCGGATTGGGAAGCGATAGGGCTTCTTACGTCACGACGAACGTTGTTTACGTTACGCAACTAATCACCGAAACATTTCCACGAATGCAAGGTTTTTAGCGAGATAAATTCATAACAAATGCCGAATGTGATACTTGTTTACGAATTTGTCGAGGATCCCGGTGAGTTGACAGGGCAATATCGCGTATTTATTTGGGAAAATTTCCTCTTACTATATCTAACGTAACATTATATTGCTATTATGTGAAAATAGTTAATATTATACCCATGTCTTTATACTTTCATCGATGTATGATGATTCTGTAGCATTGATTTGAACTCTGAATATTCGGGGTAAAAAAGGAACCCAAGTTTTAGAAATACTGTAAAAAGTGTTGTCTCATTTTATATCTGCAAGCGCTCTAATTTAATCGAAGCAGTTCTTTTAGAGCCCCCAACATAAGGTTTTGCCCAAGCTAACAAAGTACGGCACCCTCCAGGTCTCCAGGAGGCGACTCGTGCCAGCTGATGACGCGGAAGCGGCGGCGCGGCGTCATCGAGAAGAAGCGGCGAGACCGCATCAACACCTCGCTGACGGAGCTGAAGCGGTTGGTACCGGCCGCTTGCGAGAAGCAGGGCAGCGCCAAGCTGGAGAAGGCAGAGATACTCCAGCTGACGGTCGATCATCTGAAGATGCTGCATGCTAAAGGTTTGAAACTTGGCTCATTGTTTTGTCGTGTGATTCTTGATTAAGAAGATTTCAGATCTGAATCTGAATTTCACAAACTCTTTCAGCACGTAGTGTTCAGTACTATTTCATAATCTAAATATCACCTTATTGGAAATTTTGAGACCTTCATTTCTATTTATTGCTTAGCTTTGTTTATGTAAACGTAAGTGGCGATATTTATTCTATGGTTTACGCAAAAGTTGTGGTAGAGGGAACAGAGATGGGAACTATTTGAACTATATTCTAAAATTATCTGTACTTTAACCACTATTTTACGTTTACCCCTTGAGTCAATGTCTAAAACCGATTGAAATGCGATCGGCTGAAATTAGGAATTAATAATGTAAAATGTTAAAAATTTAAAATTTTCAGTAGGTAAGGACACTTTTTCACTATAAAAAAAGCCTAATACGAATTCCGTTCATCTATACTTATAATAATAGATACTATTTGCGCTACATTCGTCATATACCATCAAGTGAAGTATTTCGGGTCGTTGTCTGATGCAAAAAAATCCCTCTTTAAACTGACTGACGTCAGTGTGACGTAATACCACATGTTTGAGAATAGGCTTAGCGTAAAATGCGAACTCCGAGGCCTTTAACTGACAAACACACGAATGCTTACACGATCGTAATGTGATCCCCGGAAAAACTGCCTAAAGTTTTGATTTATGCGTAAAAGAAAACGGCTAAAAATAATAAGTTGTCTAACTTTTTGTTGGATTTTTTTATTCTTACGTCAAAACAGCACTGCCTTGCAATTCACATAAAAATAATATAACTAAACAAGACGTCAAGAAAGGAAGTAAAACCTGACAAGTGTATCCCAACAAAAACATTCTGTAAAAAACTAGCCAAGTCTCTCGTGCTTGTTTATCTCTAAAAAGTAATGAAATCTAGACAAAGTCGTGCCAAGTCTATGGTTCTTTACTGCGATTTCTTTATTATTATAGTTAATGTTGTGTGACTTGGCCGTTTAAGTAAGGGTACAAAACCAGGTGCGCCATGACACCATTGCACCAATCTGTTGCCAGAACCGCTACCCATTGACGATGGAATATTGCCACTTGGAAAACGTTGATTTAATAACCAGTCAATTGTAGGCTTAATAAAGCTGCGTATTTCAATAATACTTATGCATGATTATTGATCTTAATAAAGATGATGATTATTGTTCAACGGCCAAGTCACACAACTTTAACTATAATAATAAAGAAATCGCAGTAAAGAACCATAGACTTGGCACGACTTTGTCTAGATTTCATTACTTTTTAGAGATAAACAAGCACGAGAGACTTGGCTAGTTTTTTACAGAATGTTTTTGTTGGGATTTCACTTCTTTTTGTAGAATGTGGCATAATTATTTAACGTCGTCGTCCTTTACTATTATCAGGCCTCCGTCACTCGCCTATGTCGGCCGAGATAATTACCTACAGCGCGCGACAACTTCAAGTTGCAAATCAGTCCGGGCCGCCACGCGCCTGTTTGCACACGCGTATCTATACACGCTCGGTCGATCATAGTCGCAATCAAGGTTTATTGTTCCAAGTTCCAACAGCACTGTTATTCTTCTTTAATGAAAAAATTTAATATTTAGGAATAATAATTAACTGTAGTGATTTAAATAATAAAAAAACTACACTTTTTAAATAATAAATTATTTTGAAATACTTATGACAAAAAACTATAGCAAAAAATTATTTTAGCTAATAAAAACATTAACTTTACTTCACCGTGTCTATTTTCCGACACTACACCTTTTAAAACTGTTTGTTTAATTTCGAATTATCGCAACACTGAAGTTTATTAATAGGTACTTTAGAGATGGTACAATCGTACCACTCCACTAGATTAAAGTTTTCTAATCGTAAATACAATAAATGCTTCTTAAAATTAAGTTTTTATTTATTTTACTTTGCTCATACAACCCTGACGCTTGAGCGGTGACGTAGATCAATTCTAAACACAAAAAAAATGCGCTCTTGTGAGCGTAGTAGTAAGGTGCGATTTCGAATGCACCATGTGCGTTGGATATTTTGCATTATTATTATTACCGTTAAAATGTCGGCATCTGATCCTACACAAAGGAGTGCAATTTCTGTTGCTACTATTATGTATTCTGTGCTATTATCGACATTTTTTTTACGATATTAAACATAGCGACCTTTAAAATGGACAACGAATCAGAATTGTTTTAATAATAACTTAACCTTAGCGAACCTCACGATATAATAAACGAAATCAACCAAATTTAAATTACACAACATTTAACTTAATCGACGGGGGGGTCTAGAAAGGAAAAAAAATCTGGATACCGCGGTGCAGAAAATCGACGCTCAAAGTGCTAGCGCCATCTAGCGGTGAGCGGTACAGGCGAACACCACGGTGCCGGTGTGGCGCTAGTAGTATTGATTATGAATGTGGTGTTACTTCAGATCTTCGATTTTCCTAGTTTTTATAGTTTTCCCTTTATGTGGCCATTAAACCCTAACTCTGTACCAAATTTCAGCTCTCTGAGTTTATGGGAAGTACTAGTTCTATTTTGATGATCATCAGTGAGTGAGTGAGTGTCATAAATGCGAAACTTTGCTTTCGCTTAACTTCGGAACTAAATGACCTACAGACATGAAATTTTGGATTTTAAGTATGTGATTATAGCTTACTAGATGACGAAAATTTCTGCGTTCTGGTCTTATCCAGAGGTTCTCAAATAGGGGCCTGAAAATGCGGCGAAATGGTTCCAGTAAAGGATGGTACGGCAGTGTTTGCTTCGCGCTCGACTTGGCGGGGGCACTGCCGTGCCCCCAGATAATTTTACTTTCTTGGCATTTAAAAACGAAATCTTTCCCGTTATACCCTGTCTTTCATCGAATAACGACTTACTTCCTGCAAATTACCGGAAACGTAACGGTGATTCCCGATGTAGCGCGAAAAAATACAAAAATACTAAAGGCTCGATGAATCCTTGAAAATAATAAAAAACCTGACGCTTCCGTCGTATTATAGAAACTTCTTTTTAGAAACTTTTTGGCACTGTTACTTTTAGTTGCCAATTTCGTTTTCCAACACCTTACGCTTCCTCCAGTCGGCGGGCGTTTTTTTTTTCAATTTGTCGAACGAAGAAATTGAATTATTCGCTTTCATTTGCTATTGAAAGAACTGAAATGATTGGGAATAGCTTAAAACTTATTTTGTAGCACTTTAGTTTAGAGAAGATGTAATGAAATTTTTACACTATATCGAATTTCTCTTAAAACGAAGGCTTCTTATAAATATCGAATTTCTCTCTAGACGAAAGATGCTAAAAGATACAAGTATTATTGAACAGTAACAGAAAATAGAGTGTCTTTACATTGTTTGTCTTATTTTAGCACACGCATCATATGTAGATGCTATAACATAACTGCTAAGACCTCAATATTTCCCATCAGAGGTAGAGTACGAGCTCTAGTTTCAACTCCACCAATAAGGCTGAGTTGCACCACATAACTTCAATCGTAACTACTATTACGATGACCGGTGCTTTTTGTATGGAGTTTGACAGATTTTTGACGTTTTTAAAGTTAAAGTCACGTGTTATAGTTAACCGAAGTGCTCTCACCACACGGTCAATGTCAACCGTTCATCTGATGCGGGCGCGTGGACCGCGGGTCCCGGGTTCGCTTCCCACGCCGCTTCCGGGTGCGACAGGTGGACGGGCGTTTTTATAACCGCTTTGAAACATGTTTGGCCTTTTGACGTTTAAAAACGAATTAAGCCTCTTTCGGTGTTTCCGGAATTTAGAGCTTAGATCAAGGTTAAGGTAAAAAATTAAACTGAGTTTCGGTAAATCAAAAGCTTACCACTTAGGTACCTTTAAGTTCATTTCAGGTACGTGAAGAACAAAAACACAATAAAATTAAAGTAGGTACCTACCTATTACTATTCTATCACTATGCAAAATTGATTCTTTTGAAACACGTTATATCGTTTTCAATTTCACTTCACCTTTGGCATTTGAATTGAATTTCACTGAACTTTCAAACGTTTCCGCCCATTTTAAAAATTCCAACGATATTGTTTGTGGTTGGTCCTCAATTTGTGGTTTCCACAACGCTCCGAGAAGCGCCGTAATCACTTCCGATGTAATGTAGAGACGTAATTAAATAAAAGTCTGTTAACTTACTGAATATTTTAAACTTCGGAAGTCAACTTCCGACGGAGTTATTCAGACTTAAGGTCATTGCGTTTGATTTCGCAACATTTGTTTAACTTCCGAATATTTCCAAACCTTTGCTAACTTTTTTTTTTCTATTTTACTGTCTTTTTTTAAATCAATGTCATATCTAAAATACACATAGTTTCGTCGGAAAATCAAAGAAACTATTTGTAAGTAGCAGTCATAAACACAATTACGCCCGTATTCACTTACGATGTTTACTTAAGTGAAGCAGCAAATCGACCGCACAGCTTTGAATAGAGCTCTTTGATTGGTTCGTGCGTCACCCTGTGCGTCCACGCGCACTGTGAGCCTCATAGTAATGTTTGTAAATATGGGCGTTAAAAAAACACAGGTATTTAAAACCTTCCGTCCAAATAAAAAATCATTGACAAAATGAAAGAGACTTATCCACCCACAAACACTCAGCCATCTGACCACAACAATCTGCTAACGAAGTCTCAGTTACACCAGGTAGTAGCACCTGGCCCCGACAGGAAGCGAACCGCGACCACGCGGCGTGACTCGCAACAATCACGGGCTCCATTGATTTACTTATTGTGCTCCCTAATTGAATTTGGTTCGGCTATCTTGGAGATTTTATTCTTTTAGACGAAAACAATTTGCTCTTTAGTTTATTTACATTTGTCTTTTTATTGCGTAGTTACGTTAGAATATAAAAATGTATTCAGGTGTTGTACTTGAAGTCTTCAATAAAAATGTAAATGAATTTGTTTTGGTAGGTAGGTCTATAAGACTAATAAAATCTAACGTAGACAATAAATACAATTTCAATGGATGAAGAAAGAGCTCCAGACACTCTTTGTTAATCCATATGAGGCAAACAATAATAAAAACCAATCCAATTACTTTTCCCAATCCAAAGGGTTTCGAGTTAATTATTTTTGTTGAACAAATAGAACTTAAAACAGTGTATCAATCAATCAGTAACCCGATAAGGATTATCAGTGTTTGCCCAGGACTGTGGGAACCCCGGAGGCGAGCGCGTCCCAGAGGGACTCAAGGGAGCCATGGGGGCGGGCGCCGCCCTCCGCGATTAGCGAATTAATACGTCGAATTTGCGGTCTTGGTGTAATGCGGCGGACCGCGTGGGAATTGGATTAAAAAGTCACTCTTATAAGGGTACATGAAAAAAACAAATAGTCACTAAAGCTATTTTAAAATATATTTTCACATCTAACCATTTTTTTGACATTATGTCTCCAAGCTAGGTCAAGTTCATTTGTGGATAATTCGAAAAAGCACTACGAAAAATTCCTTGGTTCAAATTGAAATAAATTAATAAACGTAGGTAAACATTACCAACGTAGCTAAGTACCTACCACGCTGAAAAATTCTTTTGCGCATTACGAAACTGTTTTTAAAACCAGTACTATGAATAACGAACAACTAATATTTTTGGTCTTGATACAACGATAAACCATTAACAACATGTGTTAGATCCAATTAATTTGTCTTACTCAACAAAATCCACATTATTTTCTACTATTTCTAACCCACATTCAAGCGATCCAGTTTGCAGCGCGTACGCACCGCGGCCGGAAGCGGAACGCTAGTAGAAGGGTTGTCACACCTGCGTACAGAAAAAATACAAAAAACTCTTAGAAAAAAACAACAACTTAATAACAAGGCCAAATGCAGACGGAAGGAAGGGAGCGCACAATTATAAGAATCCTGCGCATTTAAGTGGGACACTTTTGAGAATTTAATAGATTTAGGATAGGAAAGATTATGTATGTGTCTGACAAAAGGATAGACGAGATTTATTTGATTCTCTTGTGTCCCTAAACAATTCGATTGAATCCATCAGAAATTGAAATTAGATGACGTCAAAATTCGAAGAACTACTTGTTTCCCTTCAAGTTCTCAGTAAGTTTGCGTATTTGAAGTGATCTCTAAAATAAATAACTATAGAATTCTGAAAATCGTTACACTGTTAAGAATAATTTCACTTCAACAGACAAGACTGATTTAAATACGAGTATATACGCGAAATTCGCGAAATTATTCTTGCTTCCCTTGTCGCCCTGTTGTCTGGTAACGGGAAAAGTAGAGATTAAAACTGGCCAAATATGCAAACGAGAAAGCTGCACAAATAAGACAAGTTTTCAAAATAATACCAAAGAAAGGGAAACGAGATTCTTATCCCCAAGTTCAGACACGGCACCCCGTTGGCCCGGTGGCCCAGTGCCCGACCAGCCGGCCCGGACCCCCGAAACGTCGCACATTCTATTTCCTCCAAGGAAGCGCGGAAGGGGATAGCGGATCCTCTTATTCAGGTTTTTTGCATCGGAAGACGCGAGGGGCTCCCGTTACCGATGCCATCCCTTTCACGCGCACATTCGAAAACACCCATCTCGCTCCCGCCACAACTTGTTGCGTAACGAGGGTTCTTATGAATGGACTCGCTTTGTTCTTGTTTCCTCGAGCAGACATCTGGACCGATCACGTGAGTTTATTTACATAACAATGCTCTCGTTGCAGGACTCGACACGTTCGCGTACGATCCGCAACGGTACGCGATGGACTACCACAGCATCGGGTTTCGGGAGTGCGCGGCGGAGGTCGCGAGGTACCTGGTGAGCTGCGAAGGCCTCGACATTCAGGATCCTTTAAGGCTACGGCTGATGAGCCATTTGCAATGCTTCGCGGCGCAGCGGGAGTTGGCAGCGAAGTCGGCGAATTGGGGCTACCCTCAGTACCCTGCCACGCCGGTGCCTCCTCAGCCTCAGCATTCTGGATACACAGATTTAGGGCACAGACAAGACACAGCTGTGACGACGGCGAGCTCGACGATCGCAGCGCCCACAGCTATTGCGGCCCCGCTTTCGGCAGCCCCCAACTATCCTCACTACCCGCCGGGGCCACCAGCGCCACCAGGCCCCCCTGGCCCCCACCCAGCCCCTCCAGCCCCTCACTACCCCACTCCCTACCCTCACCACCCCCCACACCACCAGTATTCACAGAACAGTTCCAAGCCTTACAGGCCTTGGGGTGCTGAACTAGCGTACTAACTAAATCAAAACTTACCTTCCTACACATAATTATTTTGCGATTTCATTTATAAAAGATTTTGTATGGCAAACTTAGTCAAACATAGCAATGATATAATTAAGAAAATACCTCTGCTGTATCAAAAATAATTGCTCACTTGCGCAAACAGCAACTCTGTATTATATAAATACATAATTTAACTTTTCTAAGTAAAAATCTCTTCTAAATGGACTCGCCCTGTTGCGTCGATCTCAGAGTTTAATTGTCTAAATTATAAATATTTTTGAGACTGCCCTGTTATAGTTTACGAATACTATGTAAGTTGTGTGATAGCAATATAGTATATTATATAAGTTTATCGCGAATAGTCACTAGTACTTTAGGACCAAAAATTAAGCTTTAAAGTTGTACATAGTATATTTTCTAAGGTGATGCTCAACATTAGGCAAATAAAATGCAAATTTCATTAAAACATTGACAATAATCAGTGAAAAGATACTCTCTTTTATTAAAGACAAGATACATTAGTTATGTAACGATAATAATTATGGTTGTGCACCTGCAAAGAATTATAATAAAGTACCTAGTTAGTATTATTAATAGCATTTATTTTATTACAAAATATTAAGTACACATCAGGTGTTTCCATCAGGTTCATTTATATAGGAACAAAATTAATTATTTTTAAAATCATCACGAAATTAACTGAAGAAAACCCTTATTTTCATAAACTCATATTGTAATCTTTTTGTGAATCCCTTCACAGTAGGTAATACATAATACACAATTCATATTAACTGCACCGTGTGATGTTTGATGATTTATTGTTGTGAAATTAATAATAATGACAAGAGACACTTTGTACATTGTTTGTAAATATAATGACTGAATGTGAGAAATTAAATTATTCTTATGAAATTTTATTTCAGTTTTTTATTTTAGACAACTAAAATAAACCTTTTTTCATACTCTTATTTTTGTTATCCTCAAATTTATAGCCCACTTACTGCCGATCGCCCCACCCCTATCATTTTAATTGGCAGTTATCTATTTAGCAAAAGGTTGCCGATGGCGATTGACCGACTGCATCGCACAGGTGTGACTGGCATTACATTACCATAAACTGACCATATGGGGGTGACTTCTGCGACTGAGGGGCGAGTCAGGGCCGTGCCACTTCAATGCTCGTATGGGATATCGCCACCCCTGTGTTTCCCACGCGTCCGTCTCGCTCACTCGCGTGGTTCACGTATCTCCGTCCCTCTCGCGGACATCCGTAGGAAGCGAATGCGCGGGCGCAGGGTGCAAAAACGCGGTTTTTGTGCGCGCGTGTGTGCGCCGCGCGCCGTGTGGCGGTATTTTAACAGTTAGGAAGCAGCATGCCCTTCACGGACGAAGTAAAATGAACTTTATATTAGCAAAAAAGATAAACTTTGAAGGGAATGTTATTTGAGACAGTAAAAAAGCGTGGGAATTCAAATATTGCAGGTTGTTGACAACTTAATAATAAACAATAGAGTTGGAATATGATCTCCTATAGACTTTACAATAGCAATGTTGTTTGGTAGTGAGATAAACACTACAAATCACATTACTCACTCTTCCACGTAAATGATAGAAAAATAACAGTACAAATACTTATCAGTTGATAAAATACAAATACATAAGATACTATTTTGGGTGATAGAGAAAAGGCTCTACGAAAATTTTGAGTCGATTTAAATAGAGGTCAGACAATTTATTTATAAGTTTGTTTAATGTGGCATTAAAATTTGCACCCTTTGCAATTAGGGTGCGAGTGGTGTAACCGCGGGCTAATTACAACATTGTGAAAACATGCGCGACGCGTCACTAATTGACTCGGCTAAAGCTGGAATTTTATATCAAAGGGAATTCATTATTGTGCGAAAACGCATTATTAAGGAGTTGGCTTAACTTTTAATTTTTCGTATTTAATTACTCAAATTAAATCTAATTAGAAATCAATAAAAGCTTTTAAAATTATTTTAAGTACATATTTTATCTCCATTTGTTAGTCATTGCTAAGGACGACAACCAAACTAGGCACAACTGCCATGCCAAAATTTAATGAAGCGGTATACCATTGTCTTCTCCTGGCCACAAGTAATTAATTACATTATAATTAAGCTCACGAAGACTGATTAGGATAGGACACAAACTAATTAGGAAATAGGAATGCTTGTTCGGTCACGTACGCTATTTGCGTGGACGTTGATACGCAATCTTGGAAACAATATATTACATAATAACATTGTTCTTTCAAGCTCGGGAATTTCGTGGAAACTTTACGTAAGATAACTTTTCCAAACATCGGCAGTTAAATGAAAATTATTCAAGTAAAGTTAAATTGGAATAGTTTATGTTTACGCAGCCTGTTTCATGAGAAATGCTGTTATGAAAGAATAAACAATGTTTTGGATTAATATCTTGCTTTTATTGGAAATTAACTTCTATTAATAACGCCTAACTTTTAAAGGTTTAAAGATAACATAGGAGTATCTTTTGTGTTTAAGTAAAATAAAATTTATTGATCCTTCAACGACATTAGGATGTGCCTGTTAGAGGTCAGATTTATTACTGCTACATTTGTCGCTAACTTGCACCAACAAACAAAACCAACCTATTTAATTAATAATAATATTTTATGGAAGAAATTAAATAATATAGGACCACCTGAAGGAAAAGAATAAAACATCAAGTACTTAGTGCTTATTTCAGCTAAAATTCTTAACATTGAATTAAAGGTTTCTTGAGGTTTGTTTTACCTTGTTATAGCTATTATACACAACAGTATGTAATGGCAATGTAAAGGATAAAAGGCTCGAGTTACAGAAACCTATCAAATGAAAAATCGCGTAAATATTTTATGGAAAACTCTTTTCGTTGGCATTACGAGGCTTCGTCGTCCTCGTGACTTATTTTAGATCGAATTCAGACAAATAAGGGTATTTAGTACAATCGTCAGTTGCAAAACAACTCTTAATATAACCACATAAGATACACAGTGTTTAGCTTGATTCACCTTCATCCATATAAGCTGCAAGAACAATCAAATGTTCTTACGCCCATATTCACAAACAAGGCTTGCTTAAGTGAAGCAGCAAATCGAACGCACAGCGTTGAATAGAGCTCTGTGATTGGTTCGTGTGTCACCCTGAGCACCCCTGTGCGTCCACGCCCACTGTGAGACCTCATAGTAATGTTTGTGAATACGGGCATTATTGCATAACACAGTAAAAAAGCCACTTTTTTTGGTAGTGGTGACTGTATGTGCTTTCTTTTTGTCACTAATCTGTTTTATTCATAACCTTTTTAAAATAAAGCTTTATCTTAAGTTGATGCTTGAAAACATTTTAATGTCAATAAAAGTTTATAAACTGAATTTATTATTTCTAGAGAGCACCCACTTCTTTTCAATTCTAAAAACAACTCCTTGAAAAGTTGCTGAATGTTTTTAACTTAAATTCTGCATTATTTTCCTCTTATATCAATTTATCTATAAACTAGTTATTTGGAAAAACCATCATGTTTGAAACTCTATAAATCGAAAATTGGGCTACACATACCTGAAACAAGACCTTGTAATTGTTTTGTATAAACTGTACTAATTCTGAATAATTTGACCTAAATTGTTCTCTTTCGAATTTAGGGCACTCTAGTGTCAAGGACTACTTTCATGAGAATATTTTCAATAAAAATTCTGCTCTACCCACCTACTTTTACTACTAGAATAAA
Source organism: Ostrinia nubilalis (assembly GCF_963855985.1). Classification (NCBI taxonomy): domain Eukaryota; kingdom Metazoa; phylum Arthropoda; class Insecta; order Lepidoptera; family Crambidae; genus Ostrinia; species Ostrinia nubilalis. Next base: position 1,121,292 of record NC_087088.1, on the reverse strand, counting down.
ATTCTAGGTAACTATAATTTTATCTACAAAAGCTAATTTAGCAAAGATAGAGGTCGGAACTTGAGCCAATCTACATTTCTAAAGCAAAAATGGAGGTCGGCTTGAGCCAACCGAGTTGATAGTCCGTACTCTACATACGAGTACAACCACTGTGCAGTTATCATTTGTACCATTATGTTAGCCCATAACTGGTTTAAGTACCTAAACTAAATACCTATTGAATGTCATTCCCATTTAAAAACTGAAAGCTAATCTTCAACCCTAACAAAATATTATCTGAGAGTATTAAAAATAATGATGTTGTAAAGTTTGTTTGACACGTGTTTTTAAACAAAGCTCAAAAGCTTCGTGACAAAGATAAACAAGTTCCAACTTAACAGTCAGTAATATTTCCGTTTCGCACAAAATCCGGGAAACCTGAAATACTAGTTTTTGGGTTGAAACTCGTTCCCTTTGTGCGCCTATTGATGGAGAGTTCGCAATGTATTGGAATATCGAGAGAATGGGAAGCTCGCAGGGTTGTCAATGCTTTACTCTGTACTCTTGATAGGCCGCCTTGGGGTCAGCTTTCGACCAAGTTCAACAAGCTGTAGGTAAATACATAATTTGTGCATGAACACTTTCTCTTTATTGTTAGCGATACCGTTTGAAGATAATAGATAGAGCTTTTTAATTCCACGTTTCCTTTACATAAAAATAAATTATTTATCATTGCAGTAATAAAGTACTCATTTGGAAACTCGTAAAACTTTAGTATTTGAGTTAGGTAATCATTAAAACGCAATGGCCTTTAGTATTAAAGCATCCATGCTGTTTCCTGCCAAAAGGGAATCCTTGGAAATGCATTATTACATCGACATGGCTGTGTGCCAACCCTAACCCTTGGTGGCGAGAGATCACACAAAATATTATAATTGCTCGGGGTCAGACTGGTAAAACTTGATTTTTCTTTCAAAGTCCCTTTTTAAAGTGTTAAATAATATGAGAGTGGAAGTATGGTTAACGAGTAAAAAAGTATTTTTATGTAAAATTCAGACATAAAATAAGACAAAAACATGTTAAGCTCTTTACACTTGGCTTAATTTTAGTCAAATTTTAGATGCAAGCAATCTCCATCCAATAAAGTCCTTTAATTTCTTTTAAATCGTCAGTTCACCATGCTCTTTTATTTTAAAAAAATAAGGTTTCAATATCATATCTACAAATCTGAAACTATTAGTTCCATGTTATTTACCGCATTTATTTGTTATTGATATACAAAATGATTTATTTGGCTATATATTTACCGAGGCTATATACCGAATACAGAATTCCACGAAATATTTTTGTGTATAAATGGTTAGTCGCTAGTTTTTTCTGCTATATTGAATAGGCCAATATTGACAAGTACCAGACCTTTACGATTGAGACTTTTGTATTAATGAGGTCGCTTGTGTGCTATAATGAAGGTAAGTTGTGTTTTATCAATATTAGAGCAATATATAGTTTGATTATGTGATCACAAATTGATAGATTGGTAATTGGTTGGTAGGTATTATGTCGAGAAATCTTTTCAACCGACTTCAAAAAAGGAGGAGGTTCTCAATTCGACCCGTATGTTTTTTTTTTCTATGTTTGTTACGCGATAACTCCGCCAATTATGAACCGATTTGAACAAATCTTTTTTCGGTGTATAGGTAATACCTCAAGGGTGGTCCCATTTAAATTTAATAATAGAAAAAACAACCCCCAAGGGTGGAAAATTAGGGATGAACTTTTTTATACGCAATATCTCCGCCGATTATAAATCAATTTGAACGATTATTTTTTTGTTGAATAGGTATTATCAAAAGGGTGGTTTCATACGAATTTGAAGAAAATATTTCACCCCCAAGGGTGGAAAATTGGGGATGAACTTTTTTATACGCAATATTTTTAATTTTTAGTTTTTTTTTGTGTTCACGCATTTGAAGTCGGTTTTATTTTTTTTAAAAGTTATTCGTTCATTCATTACTGATGTACTTGTACCCTTCATTAATTCTGAACTCACACAATAGAAGATTGGATTTTTTCATATTAATTTGAATAAAAAAGTAGACCTACTGGTTTGGTTTTTAAGATCATTTTGCTAATAATAAAGGATTTGTGATAATTTTCCCAGAATAACTTAAAATAACAGGAAATTCCGCGATCACTGGCATGTTTCACTTAATTATGGTAAATGATGGAAAATTCATTAGACAGGAAAAACCTGCATCACTGCTTTCTCGATTATAAATAAAACGATAAATATTATTTACATACGTTAATTATATTTAATGAATATCCATCAGTTTTTCCATCTCACTGGACTTATGGATAATGGGCGTTTAATAAAACAATAATAATTAAAATATCCAACTTTTAATGATCATTCAATATGAATAAATACATTTAAAGATTTATTATCACTAATAACTTATGCTAAAGATCTTAATGATAAATTAAACTCGGATTTGTAATATTTTTACACTAAACTTTTAGTCTAAAAATCTATTAGATTTTCCAAGTTTTCTGAAATTATTTTAGCTGTATGTTACAATATAGAATAATATTATCTTTGGTTACAATGCTAGAACATTTGGATAAACATGTGAACTCAATCGTTGTGTGGCAACAAATCGGTGTGTACTATTTACATATGAATTTGCATACAGTCGGTCTCAAAAAAATGTAAACATGCTTCTGCGTTCGTTAACAAGATATAATACCACGCTGACGTGTTTTGTTTTCTCTAGCGTCTTTGGTAGGCTTTATTCGGAATTTTCCATTAGCAATTTAGAGCCAACAAATTGGTTCAAACACACGTACAAAAGTTAATCGTTCAGAATTAGAAAAATCACAAACGAATTCGTACAACATTTTGACATAACAAGACTGCGTTTTAGATTAGTAACTTTAAACTATTATTTTCTTACCACATATTTTTGAGCCCGACTCTATACATTTGAACTTACATGCTAATAAAATTAATTTTCTTGAGATCAACAGACATAAACATCTAATATCTAACCATACATAAATACTCTTATCACATAGGCTTTGGTACACATGCCTGTAAAGTACACGATGTAACATTCGGCATAGATTTAGTTTCGATAATCCTTTATTCTGTACAAAGCGGATGTAGCGAAGCGCTTTCGAATGTTACAATACATATTAGAGATCTGAAATTACTAACACGTAGGATCAGGTTTCAGTTGAAATATCAGTTTTGGCAAATATTTTTGGTACTTATTGAAATAACTCACAATAGTGAAACAAAATTTCAAATAATGTCTCGTAATCTTGTATATTTAGATATTTGTATTCTCATAACGCAACAATATTATAAATTATTATTATGTTAAGAAAATGTGTCGAACTAAGTATTCAGACAGCGTTCGACACAAATAAATTCAAAGTCAAAATGCTTCAAGTGACTTTGGTGAACATTTACTAGGTACTTTCAAGCATTCAAAGCTTGATAATAATTTTCAAAACGTGCTGTGTATTACAAAAAATATACAATAATATTAAATTGGCTCTTGTTTTTCTGTTTTTCTGAAACCATATTACTAAGTCTCTCACTCTCGCTCATTAAAAGTTTAATTGTAAAACAAGTAGGTAAACCAATCAATATTAGAACTAAAACAAATATTAATTTTCCCAACATACTATATAGAAACCACCCGAAAGCCCAAACAAATTATGAAGTATGAATAGTTTTGAACTTTGATAATAATCAATGTTGAAAACAGGGAAAACCCTGATTGTTTAGTTCTAAGTACTTAATTTATAGTTTCAACAAGCGGGAAATTGTTTGCAATTTTTGGTATTTTAACTCTTCTAACACACAACAAAGTTTCTATCGAAGAACTTAAAACAAAGAGTACCTACTTAGAAACACCCATCATAACCCTGATCCAGGTTAACATTCACAAGATCTCCCTTAGCCAGTCAATCCGTAAGTAGAAGAAAAGGAAAAATTCTTCACATCATACCTAGATAGATTCTAAACGCGTACTTTCTTCGCTCTCAATTCATAACGTACTAACGAGCTCGATGCTTTCGTTGATCATGTTCTGCGTCCTCTCGTCCTCAGGCTCATCATCATCAGCCTCGTAGTCCAACAGCGTGTATTCTGTCCTGATGCTGCTGCTGTCCTCGCTGTCATTAACGTTGAAATACGTAACTGTGGCGTAGCAGACCGGCGCTCGGTGATTTGATGGGCTGCTTCTAGCCGAGTCATATGCTGAATCAGATCTAGCGCCATCGAAGTTGGAGTCTTCGGATTCGTTGCGAGAACTGTAGCTGTTGTAGCTGCTATAGTATGACGTGTTCTCGAAGGACTCCTGGGCGAGGCTGAGGGGGGGCAGCGAGGCGCGGCAAGCACAGAAGCGCTGCAGGTCGATCTCGGAGCGAGCGTCGACGGTCCCGCTGTAGGAAGGGGACCGCACTAGGGCTGGTGACACCCGATTACGAGTGCCCTTGCGGGATCTGCTCCTCTTGAATAGTTTGAAGGCCTGGAACAAAGAAAATACACGTGAGAATATTGATAAATTTAGTGCTCAGTTAGTTCGAACTTTGGAATTATTTGTTAGTGTTATAGCCGAGCAGACCAAAACACAAACAACTGATAGACAAGTCTCGTCCGTGGTTTTGCTCCGGACTATAAAGGGCAAATATTTGTTTTCAAGAGCTCAAACATTTGCACGTGAAATTGGTTGTCTAGTCTACTGGTGTAAGGTCTTTGTTACTGGTGTTTAATTGAATTAAGTGACACCATGAAGCCATAAGAAACGAGAGCAAATTGATAAGAATGTCGCACGGTGGTGTAATAGCCGTATGTGTCAAATTGGGCCAGAGGCCTTGCGTAACCGATTAGGGCCAATAAGGCCAATAAACGGCCCAGCGTCTGTAGGTCACGGCCTCGCTGGTGTTAGCGGCTGCGGAGGACTGTTGTTTCAGATAAATAAATAAAACAAACTTTGTGGAGGTCACACGTTAAAATGGAGGTTTTCTTGACATACTACCATGACAATACATCACGATAACTTTTGTAAATATCTAATGCTATTCAGTTCTTAAACGATTATGCCTAGCCTATTATAAATATAAAAACCTATTCATGAATTAAATAAAAATGTTGGACTGCCGAAAATAGGTCGTTTACGATTTGATTTCTTCAAAGAACTTTGCAGAAGCCAATTGGATCTTAATAATTGTGGGGTTACAAGATCTTTTACCCGCCTATCAGTTTAACGACTCAGTCCAATCGCCCTGCGCTTGCGCCTGCAAGTGACACGCTTAAGGGCCGAGCACAGCGGGTGGCGAGATGCATCACTTAATAAATAGGGTAATAGCATTGATACGCGATTCACAGCTGTCACAGTGTGCAATTGAATGATACCAACTTGAAGCTGTGGCGGAATAAACATGGACGTAAGTCTATTAGACAAAATTTAGGAATACAATTAGACTAGAGGCATAAGATGTAAAGTCACACCCATTTCTATAAGAATGGTGCAGATTTCTATCCAAATTAGAAACATTCTGGGAGGTAGGTGACACAATTAACCAATTACCTCTGGGCACAACTTTCATTGTATCCCTGAAACTCAATTTCTTATCAATTAATGATAAAATTGGATTTTTGGTAGATTGCAGTAGGTACGAGTGAATCACGTTTTGACAACTCACAAAAAATGTGCGTATCGATCGTTATGCTAACTACCCTACTCCAGGAGTAGGGTAGGAGTAGTACTCCTGGCAATTATTATTTTTCCCAGGATATATGAGTATTGTTATTGTGCTTAACAGCGAGATAGCGGGTATCAGGGGTATCGCTGTGACACCGTTGCGAGTATTTATTACCGATATCTGTGACAACGAGTATTTCATTTGAGACAGTCTGTCTGGTACTTACTTGATAAATCAATTGAACTATGCTGCTATAACATAATAATATAGAGCTATTAAATTACCTACATAAATTTAGAAATTAACACAAATATTATTGAGGCTTTTAATATCATTTATTTATTGTTATTAAATCTGAAAAAGTAATAGATATTATATTTTTTCGAAGATGATGAATAAAACGATTACTACATGTGAACTATTCACAATCTTAAGTATTTTTTTAAATGATTGTGTTATAATAGGGCATAGAACCATTGACTACTTAGAATAAATATAGGTAGGTAGCCACACACAGAAATTCGTAGAAGATTGCAATTATTTTAAATCTCAGACTTAGACCGGGTTTAATTACTACACGACTACACGTTGTTATTTACTTTCTGTTAAGCACAATACACCTATATCCGTTTCAAAATACACACTATTTACATACAAACACAGATAAAGACATTTTTATAGCGTTGTTATGTATTTGGAAAGCATGATGTGGGCTCGTGATATAATAAAATTTTAAACAATATTATTATTGTCATTTATTTATAGAGTGAGATAAGTAAAGTATTACATAAAAATCTTAAATATTTTTATAAAAGAAAATTAAAATATCAATATTGAATACCGAAATCCGACAGCTTTGCGCTTTGTAAACTTTGATAAAATCTAATTAAAAAAATAATTAGCTTACTCTCCATTTCTGTGATCTAAAAAGTCAGATAATTTATTTGAAATGAATAGGTAGAAAAGTTTAAAAATAATCTACTGTAAGAATAAACTAGATAAATACCCTCCTTCTGGCGCAATCAGGTAAAGAGTACATAGTGTACTTTTTCGGAGCTTGTTACTTGACTACCTAGGTATAATGACAGTGGATTTATTACTAGATGCATGGCACCTAGGTCACTTAGACATTATTATAGGCTAACTGTGCCTATAATAATATCTTGCCCTACAAACTTAAACTGGGCCCTTTATGAATCGGTACATGGCCTGCGTATGGTAGAGCCACTCGCAGTAAAGATGATCTAAGGCCGGTGACCGGCAGTAAGATATCCCTATAGAAGCCTTATTTATTGCGGGTAAAGGTCTCTCTATATTATTTATTGCTTGCTATAACAGTAAGCAATTTGGTTGGGAATGTTGGGATAACCTACCCTTACCACATTATTGATATCTATTAGATATCTGTATATCTGTATATCTTTTTGGGACACCCTGTGGTGTCCCAAAAAGATGTGTCAAGCCGAAGCCCAGAGGTAGAGTATCACTAAGACATTTTTTTTTCGTTGAAGTGTTATCGGTTTGCTCTTACTATCGGAGCTAGTGGGTTACTCCGAGAGCAAGGCAGTGTTTACTAGGGCATTTTGTGACACCCTGTATGTTAATATAGCTTAGTCAGAAAATTATGTTTAACGTTAACTTTACATCGGCACTAAAGCCAGAGTGTAGGCAGCAGGTACCCACATTTTAGCAGCTGTTTATGCAGGTACTTATCTATTAAATGCTTACAACGCTACCTGGTTTGAAACTTAGCGTAAGTAGTTTAACTTTACCCTAGAGACTTAAGAAGATGCGAGTCAGTTTGAGTTCTAATTAAACTTTAAATCCGTAGCATATTTATACAGGGTCTATCTAATTAAACAATAAGTAATTTAAATTACTCGTTTCGCAAAAGCATTGACAAAACACAGATTTAAAAAATGTTGATAGTAAAAAGAATTAATTACTTTTCGTTTTTTTTTCACACAGTTTTTAGGATTATGTCGTTTGTGACTTTTGTTTCTGTTAATTATTCAACTTAAATTAATATAAATATCAAATGTGCGCTACTAGTAGGTTAGAATATAGGCACTATTAATTTTGTTTACTTGTATTTTGTTATTGTAAATGTCTTTAACCTGTATGTATGTATATGTATTGAACAAAACAAAATATTTTTATAGATAATCAGCTTTTAAAAATATCACTATGTAAGTGAATGATCTCAGTGATTTTTAACCTTTCTTACAATCCGCAAAAAGAAGATACCTAGGTGGAACATAAATGTCGCAAATCAAATTATGCCCTACCAAAACACTACTGATAATGCTAGATCGCCAGTGTTTACTACGCCTCAAATAAACAAGGAACTTTGCGTTGACAATGACATGCCTTTGTTTACCCCAAAGGTCGTCACACTCGTACTAACGGCGAACACATGGCAAGTGCATATCATTTACGGTGACAGCCGTGGGAAACCACCAGCCCGCACCTGTGCGATACACCCGATAACACGGACGCTGCGTGTAACGGAACGACGTTAACTTTAGTGCCAACCGCCAAAAGTGTACAATCGTGCCAACTGCTAAAAGTGTTTGGCTGAGTTCCAACACCATATTTTAATGTTAACTATAACCCTTACAGGTGTTTTGGTACGGAGTTTAACAGAATTCTGAAGATTGTTAAAATTAAATTAAGATGGTGCAACCCAGCCTTACAATTCTGCCAAAAAATTAATGTTTTTTTGCACTGGTAATTAAGTTTAGCCTGGGGAGAATATTTGAACAATATCAACAAAGTCGGGTAGTTTTAAAATTTGAATAATTCGTTCGGTAGTTCTATTTGAATGAGCACGTTTAAATTTTCGATGTTGTCGCATACTCGTAACTTGGGACTTTTATCTTTGATTTTTTTTAGTTTTGTGCTATTATTTTGTGAATTGTGAGTGATTAAAGATATGACCAAAATGATGGCGATAACTGGAAGGTGTAACATCGGATAAAATGAAATGTACCTATGTACATTTTATTCCTAACCCGAATTTAGGTACGAGTAATTGTAGTAAATACGAAATTAGATTATTATAGATGTATTGTGAAGGTCTTATTACGTTGACCTGGGATGGGGTATTGTGTACCAATATGTTATTAAGTTCAGAATAGAAAGCAATATTATGTTATTTCGTGAGTTTGCGTGGGCCAATCGTTATGAAAGGGAATAGTGTTGGTTAGGTTCTACAAAATACATAGATATTTCTAAGGTATATTTTTTTGATTTAAACTATCCATGATGTCTACCAACCGAACGGTTACAATAAAAATGTACGTGCCATATTGAAAGACACCCCCGGCAATTTTCACTGTCTGGTGCCTCGTAACACAAGACAATTTGTGTGGGTGTATCGCCTTCTTATATTTCAAAAACATCTCATTTGTACATTATCGGCGAGTAGGTATTTAAATACGTATCGGACAAGGATTTACCAATGATCTTTCGACGATTTCGATCTACCTTCGACTCGAGACAGTTTAATTGATAGTATTAACCCCAAAGATCCTAGGTATTTTATCGACATCAAGTATATCGACACCTCATCAACACTAGGCTCAGGTATGCGGCATCGTACGTGCCCCCTAAAATCTACTATTCAAGGGATATTCCATCGCCAATGCCTCCGTATCGCTTACCCTTTCATCCTATTGAGGAAATACGTGACGGAGCCCCGAATACTTTACTAGTAATGAACCAATATGCCCACGCACCATCTTAGTATCCCGATGATAAGAAATAAACCATATAACAATGTGCTAATAGATAAAGAATATTGGCAATAATCTAGGTACTCATTTGTTAGGACTCTCTTTCAGAAACACTTCCCGACTTGGTTATAGGACTTTAGCCGAACTTTAGCGCCAGCTGCGATTCAAATCCAATTGTGATAAGCTTAATCTTACAATATACACCTTTAGCAGCTCGTATTTGCATGGTAAGGATCCAACCCACAACTTCACTCATATTATTGGGTTGGATCATTTAATGGATATACGTTCCAATTTATAACTAGATTTTTAGCATAATATTTAACAAACACAGACATTCTATTTTAGTATAAGCTCCTAAAAGTTGTCTAATAGAAATCCTTACAAGAAAACCTGCAAACTTTAACTAGAGCACTAACTTTGAGTTCTACTCGACACCCACAGTCAAAGTTAAGTGTTCAGCTATTTTTACGCTAACGTAAGTAACCTACGTAACTTATGACGTGTCACTCCATTTCCATTTCCACTTGAGAGGGTATCATCGCAGGTATTCCAGACTGATCTCACATTGAGCGTAAATTATTTTCTGTCCCGATGCCTGAATGTTTCCAGCCCGATACTTTTAGAAAACAACCCTCGACTTCAAAGCATTGAATACATTACAAGCTAAATAAGATATTTAGGGTTCCATTCAACTCGTTTACGAAACATTTACGAGGACTCACGCAAAGAACTGTTACTGACCAGTGTGAAAAATAGGTATTCATTTAATTAACGGTCAAGCTTATCAAACTGATTAAAAAATTGGTAGACTTAATGAATCTGTGTGTCGTTTCGTTTTCCAGCCTAAACCGTCGAACCAATTTTAATGTTTGATGAATTTTGGAGTAGAGATTGTTAGGTATTTCGTTAGACAAACAATTAACCCTTGAAGACAGCCATTGAATAATTCAGTTGAATTTCACATTAATTTCTCATGTTTATTACATATTTTTGGTAAGAATGCATCATCATCATCATCATCATCATTTCAGCCATAGGACGTCCACTGCTGAACATGAAGAAATGCATACTTAACAGTATTTTTTATCCACGCGGGTGACGTTCCACGCAAGCTAGTTGTTTTAATTCATTAATAAATTGATCAAAACCGACCTTGATTTTTGCGTAATAGGTATCGAATTACGTCACACTGCCAAACTTCCTATCTAGCCTGCCAGAAATAGCCTAATTCGCAAACTTGACCCGAATGATAAAGCTTATCAGCAGGAAGTGAAACGCACCCCGAGGCCGCATTTGATAGATGACATGCTGAATCGATGACGAAGATGTATCGTCATTGATATATAGTTTTGGCTTGATTCTCATTGATGATATTTGTAATTTGTTGGCAATTAACGTAGAATTAACCTGTTTATATTTTATTTATCTGTAACATTTGACATTTTATTATTCCGATTATGGCAAAGTTTAAACTCTTTCACTGCTTAAGTCTGGAACTACAGATTTGCGTTCTGAACATGAGCAGTGGTTGCCGGTTCGAATTCCGCCAATGGCAAATAGAAATATTCTATAAGGCGACGCAGACATTTTTATCCATGTAATTTTTATATTAATTTCTGTTATTTAGGACAAGCCTTGAAGAAAAAGTTTAACAATTACAAACTTACGCATTTTCGCCTCCTATAACCGTAATATTAAATTGCCAATCTTATTTTGTAATGGAAATTTCTGACAAAGCAGTATCATTTCTGAGTAGGGGCATAATGCCGACAATTTTTATACTTTCCCTATTATCCAGGATTTTAATTTGAGGAGAACTATCAGGCTTCGGAGCCAAACAAAGCAGTTTCAGCCTAAGCAAACTTAAACAAGTTTCAGAAGTCTTAAAATTTCATTAATACTTATTCCTTGTTATGTATTAAAAAGCCAAGGACAGGCAAAAGTTAAATCGGGCAATTGAAAACATATTTGTCAACTTTAACTTTCTTTTATTTCAGAAAAGAACGTCTTATTGTAGCCCTGTAAGGCTGAGTTGCACCACCTAACTTCAACCGTAACTACAACGATAACCGATGCTTTTTGTATGAAGTTTGACAGTATTTTGACGTTTGCTAAAGTTAAATTAAGATAAGACACTCATAACACAATACCAACCTTTTACAGTGGGGTAAATGTTCGCAAATCACTTTCACGAGGCACAAACATTAAAATGTGCGTAAATCGGAACAGTCGTGATTGTTTTGAAGATGGAGGCATTAAGGAAAATCTGTTGATCTTCACAGAAATAGAGCTGGCGTTTGTAACGTAATATCAGGTTGTTTAACTTTTCTAACCACTGTCACTGATGAACAAATCAGTGAAATATTGTTAATACAAGTTGCCCAACCAGCAAAATTGATTGAGATATTATCAATTCTTACCCCGAAGATAATTTATGGTTCCCAACCGCTGAGTCACATTTTTACCTTGCCTCTGAATAAACGCAAGTGATTTTAATTCCAATCTTTGATGTTTTTACAGATGTCCAGACCAGACAATGCAAATCATCATGGCTACAAGGTAAGTGATAATTTGCCACCAGTTTTCCTTCTATTAAATAGTAACTTTACAAACACTACATAACAATCGTTCAGAAAGGTATCTTGAAAGAATACTTGAATTGTTAGTTGTATTTGTATTATGAAGTCACAAAACCGAATTCTTTGTACAAGACACCCACGCAAATACTCGTAGAGCGTCCTACGGTGAATTATTTCGAGGCTAAAATTGAAAAGGATCCTTTGCTGCCTGATGCTTCAGGTACCTATATTGTCAGGCGCAGCACATCGTATGGCTGACGTGATGAGCAAACCCTACAATAGAAAATATCTATTTCCACTTCTATGTCTTTTAGGATACGGTTCAAAATACCATCTCCAGGTGCAGGGTACGCTCAGACCCTTGGGAACCCTTGAGAGTCCCTTTCTGCCAGCGAAACGCAAACTTGTAAAACAAATAACTTGCGCCGAACAAACTTCACGAGTCTGGATTCTATCAAATATTTGCGAATTGAAAATAATTTTAGATGTATTTTAAAAGTTTACTGTTTTAACAGTGGATCATTTTTATTAAAATCTATAAATATTTTAATTTTATAAAAGATCCTTAAATTTTTAGCATAATTGACTGAAAATGTGCCATGACTGCTGTTAGAAGTGCTCCAAAGGGTAGGGAGTAATGTAACCAGACTTAGTACTCTCCAACAACTCATAAGCACCTAGCATAATACTTGTACACATTACCTAATAACATGCGAGCTTTTCGTGTAAACTTAGCTCAAACACAAAGCCACAAAATATGTCGAGAATCTTCAGCCACTGGCATTCGCACCTAAATATATCCCAACATAAAGTATACCTACGATGTCGAGTCTTTTTCAGACATAATATTATTTTGCTAAAGGAAAAAAACGAAAATATATGTGGGCGTACAGTGAATTAAGCGTTCAGTAATATTCCAAATATATTTTAAGAGGATTTTTACAAAATAACCCAACTTTTTTCAAATATTGTATCGTCTACTTATTTCAAAATACCTTCTTAGACACTATTCTTATTAAGACGTTTCTATGAACCACTAAATTTAATCATGTTTATGTTACGGTTAATGTGATAAATTGAAAATTATTAATAATAACCGGTTATTATGAATAATTCCCGACAGTCGCGGTGAAAGTGATAAATTAATCACATTTAACAGTGATTATTTAATAATTCAACCTTAGTACTAACAAATTTCATTAAAAAGAACAACATCTTGTGTACGTGTTCGTGTACAGCCAAACTTTTGAACGTTTTGATATCATATATTAATATAATTTGGCATAATGAGTTTGGAATGTTTTTTGCATAATATTACTTTTCCATGATGCCTATAACATAATGTTTTGATTTAAAGTGAAAAATAGGTTAAGGTGCGGCGGGGGTGGCCCTTGGGCCACCCCTAAGCCGCCTATTTAGTTTTATAGAACACATAAATGACCTCATATTAATCACATTTACCAAATCATGCGGTAATTATTCATAATAACCGGCGATTATTCATAATTTTCACATTTATCACTTTGACCGTAACATTTATACTGATACTAGGTATATTTTATTAACAAACAACTAGAAATAACATAATACACTCTAAAAGGAAGATTATTCCGTCGAGTCAAAAGCTTTCAAATATGAACCATAATTAGTTATTACTTTATTTGTAAGATAAACCTGTTAAGCCTTAAAGAATGCCTTCCACGGGCCATTGAATCTGAAAGCCTTTGATGAGAGGCGGGGATTTGTACGGTTTTCCTGAATTAATTATTGCGAGCACAGCTGCTGTCAAATCTGATAATTGGGGTCTGATTGGACCGCGACCTTTGAGGGAAAACTCCGAGCTATTGTTTAGATTTAAGATATTTATCAAATCAAGTCGATTCTGTGAAAGGTTATCAGTTAACTGTCTACAGGATGAAGCGCTCACTGAACTTAATTTTGTTGCCAGTCCTCGAAAGAGTTTATATTAGCAAGCAAAGCACTTAGGGACATTTTCTTTTTATTTTAAAAAAACATCAGTAGCTACACTAATGCCCGTTTTCACCATCAATCCCTAATTTTTAAGTCACCTCTATGGTAACAAATAATAGGAATTTTGTTGTCAAAGGGGTCTCTTAAAAATTAGGAATTTATGGTGAAAACGGGCATAGGTATATTAGCAAAGTGACTGAATATTCGAAAACACAAAACGGTTATGAAGAAAGCTTTAAAAAATCTCAATCTACCATGATGAAGCAAAAGAGCTTTCAATCGGAAAATTGATTTAGCATTTTTGTTGGTCTGAGTAAAAGATGAGATATTTTTAGAATCTCTTATGTAGAAGCCACTTATGTATTGTGAACTCGAGAAACAATACATAACAATGATCATATAATGCCCATAAGTTGTTTTGATTGTAACAAAGCAGTAAAATGCGTGATTATTTGTAAGATAAGATAGCGTTTAACAACTTTTATGACGCTTCGTGTTATCATTTACTGCGTTTCTATTCTTCTCAGTACGATTACTAACGCATCGCAAACATAGTGAATGAATGGAAAATATGCCCACAAAACAGCTCGTAGCTCTATCAAATACAAAGGTATACCGTATTTATATTATATGTGCATGAATAACATTTATTTTGCTGCAATGGATCTGGAAAAATTATTTGTTAATATGTTCTTTAAACTAAATGAATAATAAAAAAATAAATAATATGTTCTTTAAACTATTATTACAATGTTTTCCGCATTTCAAGTTTCTGTAACCTAAAATAATGTTCTGTTTTGGAAGAAAAGCTGAGAAAAGGAATCGTTATTCATTTTCCAGTCGAAAAAAAAAAAAAGGCCACCACCCACACCATTTCAAGTCATGACATAACATCAATTCTAAAATTAACCTGCAAATACATCATTCACGGTAAACTCGTGAGATTGAAATAAAAATCTGTGCTTAGAATGAACGTCAAAGCTATCGGCGATACGCCGGTATGTGCGTTGGATAACGGCGGCTCAGTGAAAGGTATCGATTGTCGAGTCAACAAACACCGCCGACCATATCCTGCGGTATCAATATTTCATGTTATTCCCCAAATATCGTCACACATACCTATAAATATTTTTCACCGTGTTACGTGCAAAGTTTTAGGACCGGCTTGTTAATTAAATTCTTCCGAAAAGAAGATTGAAATGAAATCAGTTCCCTGAAAATAAACGTCAAGAGGGTGTCCTTGTGAATATAAAGTTTATATTTTTTATATTCTACGTATTTTGTGCCGTAACGTTAAAGAATTTAATATTTTCATCTTGAGGAATTAATTAATTTGGCCCAGTGACCAGGATTCCTGTCCTTTTTAATAGAGCTCTACAAGAAAGTGGAAATGACAGCATAAAATGTAAAGCTTTTTTCTCATTTATTTTACAACATTCTGTATTTTTAAATAACTATTAAATTAAACGTAGGTAGATTAGGTAGGAAAGGAAAGTTCTCGAGTGGCGACCACGGGCTGGAAGACGTAGCGTGGGCAGGCCTCCTACTAGGTGGACCGACGATCTGGTGAAGGTCGCGGGAAGAGCCTGGATGCGGGCAGCGCAGGACCGTTCATTGTGGAAAACCTTGGGGGAGGCCTTTGTCCAGCAGTGGACGTCATTTGGCTGAAAACGAAAAGATTAGGTAGAGATTTAAGTCACAGTAGAATATTTACTTTGTTTAAGTTGAATTAGAATAAAAGTCATAATTTAATCGTTTACAACATTGATGTCACTATAATATTTTCTTCTTGATATAATGATACGTGCGTGTTTAACATAGTGATAGTGTGAGACAGCGGGCCGTCGTAAACAGCTGTAAATCTGGCAGATAACTTATCAGTGAGTTGAAGGCATTGTTTCGCCTTGATGCCGTGATATAAGTTTTTGATGTGTGTAACATCATTGTGAGGTTTAACGACTTATTGATAAAGCTGGGACAATATTATGAAGCCATAAATTGTTATCTGGTTTAATCAGGGAACATTAATTACGGCTCCTGTTCCAACGGGCATTGGACCTATAAAATCAAAATACACAATACCTGTACAGTTTAATTTGGGTGTAACCCTTAAGGCTCTGGTATATACAGAGCCCACATCAATTTAACTTTATGCTGCGAAGATACGGTTGAAAACCAATGACTTTTTTTGAGCCTGGTTAAAGGTTTGTACCTACCTATCTCACAATGTTTCACGTCATAGGTCATAGGGCTTGTTTAGTTGACACCATGATAATAGCTCATGCCAACTATTTACCATCAAAAGCCACGTCAGTAAATTATCTGCTTTATAAGTACATTTCTTAGTTAATATGGCCGAAGCAAATACAACGTGCTCCAAGAGCTTTCCAACTCTACAATAGATTTAAAGTATCTAGTCTAATAATTAAATATGCAAAGCAATACATCAAAACATTTAGCGCTAAACGACTGAACTACCTCTAATTACATAGAAGCTCTTTAAATAATTAATATTTTATGTTATTAAAATACAATTAGGGCAGAGGTCAAAGCATTCCCAAAGCTCTACATATTAACTAGCAAATTACCTTTTAGTTTTAAGCTACAGGACGATTCAAACAGACACGTTTAATGAGTTTATCTTACTTTGACGTAAATGAATGCGAGTAATTTGTCAACATTTAATAGGCTCATTTAGTAATACTAATTGCTTGTTAGAAAGGCACTTTGCCTTCGTTGACAAAACATCTCTAAAATTATGTCTAAGATTCTGTAACACTCATCTAATTTCAGAGAAATGAACTGATAACTCGGAATACAAAAATTAATAACAAATAATAGCAAGTGCAAGTTTCCACTGTGTTTACAATGATTAAATTATTTTTAAAAGTATGATAAGAATTTTGTTTTCAAATATTCTTAAAATAAAAAAGATGTTCATTCAAGACTCGTGTCAAGTCATGTTGAAATGGTTGACAGCTCGCACAAGGAAGCAATTACTCGTACGTAAGTAGGTATGCTTATATTTAGCGTTAGCCATAGGAACGTGTAAAATTTGGTTTAAAGCTAAAGGATGATGGGCACAAATGTATGGAAAGTGGTACCCGCTCCAATAGCCATAACCAATATATATTTCAAAAGGCCTTTAGATGTAGAAAAATGTCTGCTATGGGGCCAGTTCTAATTCACGTTTTGAAAGCAGTAATTCCACTAAGTATTATATGAAAGTATAACACAATCATCCATGTATACGAGTATGTACTATGACTAGAATCTATTAATATAACTAAAATAAACATTGAAAAGGAAAGGATTATACCTACGATGAACTACCCAAGCCATTAGCCCTTTATTCGCTTTCATCATCATCATCATGATCATTTTAGCCATAGGACGTCTAGTTGAACATAGGCCTCCCCCAATGATTTCCACAATGGCCGGTTGGTTGGTGGCGGCCTGCATCCAGCGCCTTCCCGCTACCTTTATGAGGTCGTCGGTCCATCTTGTGGGTGGACTTATTGGGTCTTGTGGGTTTATTCGCTTTAGCAACCCATAATAAAACCCATAAGAAGTAATAAAACTCCAACCCCTTTATTAATAAAAGTTACACCCTAGTTGAACTCTGGCTTAAATTGCCATTTGGTATGGAAATGTCATTTTAATCCAAGTTTCATCCTATGTATAACTTTTTATTAATAAGGGGGTAGTAGTTCTTCAAATAAAAACATTTATTTCACAATTATCCCTATCAATAATTATAGATTAAGGAAGGATGCTGGAGCAGTAAACCTTTCATGCCTCGCATAACCTAAGTAGGTACCATACGATGGACACGTATGATACTTCGGTTACACAAAAAGTATGTTTATCTTCGAACGCAACCAGATCTGAGGCTAGTGGCCATAGTAAATATTGTTCGTCTTGGTAAGACCTTTCAAATGACACTACAAACATAACCATTGGAGCCGGGTACCATTTTGCAAAAAAGTATGTTTATCTTCGAACACAACCAGATCTGAGGCTAGTGGCCATAGTAAAAGTTGTTCGTCTTGGTAAGACCTTTCAAATGACACTAGAAGCATATCTATTGGAGTCGGGTACCATTTTGCCCATTGTCCTTTAATACTAATTTGCATTAAAACATGCTAATTAGGGTCAAAGACTATTCAGGTGTATAATAGAAAAAATACGAATAATTAACTGTAAATAATATGAACAATAACCACAGATGTTATGAATAATAACTACAATTAGATAGAACACGTGGATGCCCACAACAGCGAGAGATTCAGCTAATCTGTGTACTAAACTGTTCAAGTTTACGCTCATGTTCTGAATCGGCGTAAAAATTCGTCTCAAACTCAAGTATTTTAATTTCAAGACAGTGATAAGCTGAATCAAACGGTATTTGAAACCAAATTGTCAATCTGCAATGTCCTTACCAAACTCTACCTACATAAAAAAACTACTCAAAATTATTTTCCTCGCTAGGTTAGTTCTATTACTCAGAATTAAAGGGTGAACTCTCCAATCATCAGCCTAATGAGATGTTTTGTCATTTAGCACGTGGGGCCGGAGCGTAACTTAGCTCTTCGTAATGACATAGTCGCGGCGCCAGCGCAGCATATCGTGTGACGGTCACGTGTGCAAGAGTTGGTCGCGTATAGGGCTGTCAAATTGGCAACCCTTGGGGACTCTCGTATCTAAACCCACTAAATATAGGGTGACTAACGGCAAAAATTGTTTACACTTAGATATAAACGTGAAAAGTTAGTTACATTTTATCAGTTTATAACGGTTTTCCGAAAAAATATTGGTTCAACGTACGTTAGCCTCTGAACTGAAGTTACTGTGACAATAAGTATCCTACAATTTATTTCGCTTGCTTAAGAATGCTTTTATAAGCGTTACCTAAATGAATATTAATGTCACCTTATAAACTACCAGATGATAGTGAACATTGAAACATTATACTATTCATATTCTTACTCGTATAACACAATTGTAACTAGATTCATTCAAGTGTGGCTCCCCTAATCCTCCTAAGACAGCCAATAAGCCTTATTTACCTTCTCAGTACTAATCACCCGCCACATATTATTAGCTAACGACGCACGCGATCTCTTCGCTATTATGAAAGATAGAGAGAGGTAATGACGGCTGATCTTAGTAATTACTATCTGACCCTGAACTTGACCAATTACAACTATTACAGAAAGATTTTTCTTTGGAATACATTTTTACCGTGAATGTGAAAAGCGTATGTATTTCATGATAAAATACTTTGCGAAATTATTGCTCCGTTTCATGAAAATACGTTCACTGAATTGTACATATCTTTCAGTCCAGCTCTCTTTGTAATAAAGGTTTTCATTTGATATTAATTTCATTCGATTCATTGAATCGTAGTTTTTTGCTTTGCAATAGAAATCTATTTTTATTTTCTAAGGGTTTTCTCGATCTTTCCCTAACTTGAAGATTTGATTTTTATGCTTTTTGATTTAGTTTTGATTAAGATACATAAAAATAGTCATCAAGAAAGCATTACAAATGATGTATTATTAATTGAATAAGTTTATTTTAAATAAATTTCATCTGTTACTATGATTGATTCTACCCTATTCTATTGACGCTTTTTTAAATGATAAAATTAAATATAAAAGTAATCTACGACGGAAGAAGAAAATACATATATTCTTTACAATAAGTACTTAGTTCATTCACAACCGTTATTGTAACGTAGTAAAGAAAACCCCGAGATTATGATTGTAGGTAGAAAACATCTTGATTAGTATAATGTTATTGTAGTCAGTCATATAAAATATTCATTGCGCACATTTGAATAAAAATCTATTTCCATGACAATATGGATGTGGTTCAGTGATAATTTTATCGCATTCCTATCAAGGCAAGACCAGTGTGACTGTCAGTTTCTGCGATTGTGTAAGGCTCTGCAAATACTGCATTTAAATATAGCTTAAGTAGAGTTATCACTATCCAAGTATTTGTCGTATGAGAAGAAAATTTTGGCTTATTTTTGAGACGACCTAAATTGCTTTTCAGAAAAAGGTGCACCTCTGTAAACATATTTATGTTTTAATATTAGAAAAACTTAATAGTTGCCAAATAATTTTCATTGCCTAATCATCACTACACAGTATAGTACATTTACCTTTGCCATATTAATACATTTGGAGTTGACCCCACATGGGAAATGTCGATAACATTATGTGGCTATCTTCTTATGGCTAGATGCTTAAAATTGCTAATACGCAAATGGCAGATCGTTGATAAAGCCAAATTTATATCTTATGGCATTAGTAATATTGACTGATATTACCATGTACCTACTACTTGCGCATTTTAGCATCAGTTTTTTTTAGGCGTTTCATCTACAAAATGCATTAAATAACTAACATAACTAATATTTAATGTGAATTTTCTAGTGTATAATCCTTATTGCTATAAAAAGCAGCTTTGGAAAGCAGCCCAAGCAAAGCTTTCTATAAAACGAGCTTTTATGTACTTTTGTAATTAATGGTTACATGCATAATATTTATACATCAACATTACTTTATTTTAGAGCCATGTAAGCAGAATGGCTAGCAAACTTCATAATTATTTTTGTGTCCATTCAAAATGTTAGCTATGCCGGAATTACATTAGACAAGTGATCTAACACACTTATTGCTGATAACAATGATCGCGCGTCACCACGTCTGCTGTATCTGCCGGTATCGCATTGCAAATATTTGAAACTCGTAGTTGTTGCTGACTGGGAAAGTCCCTTATTACTACTCTAAAGTTAGCAACCGATGAACTTAAAATACTTCTTTTAACATGAACAGTCAGCGTCAAATAGTTCGTGATACTAAGGCTGGGTTGCACCATCTTACTTTAACTTTGACAAACGTCAAAAATCTGTCAAAATCCATACAAAAAACACTGGTTACGGTCAAAGTTAGGTGGTGCAACTCAGCCTAAAAGTGGCCAAAAAGTTGACAACACAACCTTATTTGATACTTTCCATTCGTAAAAATAATACTTTGATATCATGTAAGCAGACCCTATTAAAAAACCTTGCGTTAGAGCCACCGTAGCATGAACCTACCACAAATCTAATCTCCAAAAAAAGTCATCAATCCATTTCCCTCAAAGCACAGCACTTTGCTAAATGGTTCGCTTTTTTGTGAAATGTCTTCACGCAGTCTCTAAAGCTTAGTCTAAAGAGTCTTTAAGTGTGGCGTCACTTTATCAAAATTAGGATCCAAGTATAAATGCGGGCCTGAAATGAAATTGTTACTAGCTTATTCATACATTATCTGTCATGGGTATACGAGTTATTTAAACAATAATGTAAATAGATAAAGTTTTTACATATCACCGAAATTTTACTGACTCTTCGCACAGGTTGTATTTTGTGAAAAACCTGGAATTGTAGCTACTCTGCAATACTCATATTAATGTTGATTTTGATATCAAAACCTAAATAATCAATAATGTTTCTACATTGACGGTGGAATCATAATATGAATACGAATTAAAATGTTTCTTATTGCATTGTTTCGGTGATTAAGACAACTTTAATTAATCAAACAAAATGAGACTCTTGCATTTATAACTATCGAATCGATTTCTCTTGATAAAGTTATATTTTTCTGTTAATTCATTGGGACATCATAAATTAACAGCTACCTGTAATACCGATTTAGGATATCGATCTTATACGAGAGCTCTTTCAAAGATATCTCATAACAAAGTTCGCGAGGATCGGTACTTACACATTAATTAATTAAAATTGATACTGGCGGCAAGTTCAATGGCCTGAGTTATCGGGGCCCAGTTTACTTTGTAATAATTAATAGTTAAGCCTACAAAATATCATATAATACTCCATCATTATTAATTATTTTATCACAGTATGTGGTAAACAGATTACACCACCCGCATATTATTGTAGCTAATGTTACCTCACATGGAGTACATAGATAATTGCACATGGTTTTATCTTTTTAATTTACAAATAAAAAGTAATTAAATTACTAAGGTCGTTTCTGCTCGTTTTCGTTAATTGCTTGTATTGTGATATAAATAATTATGTGTATCAATTTTCTATAATAAAATTCCATTAAAAAGTACTATAATAGATAAGTACCTACAATAAACTATGAAAAACTACTACAAATATATGAAAATAGCATGCTATTGCAATATACAATAAGTAAATAATGCATTAATAAATTAATTGGATGACAAGTTCACGAAATCATACGAAAACCATTCCGCTATAGTGACAATTGCACTCTAACGGAAGGTAAACAACTCTACCTACATCCAAACACATATAAACAATATCATAATCCAATAACGTACCTTTAACCACCGCCTTCTGGTCTCAGTCAAGAAGTCCGCCAACACCATTCTTTCACGAAACTTTTCACTTCGAACAATACGAGTACGAGTAAATACAACGATATAACGAACGTGCGGAGTGCGCGAGAACTCCCGGCGTAGTGCGGCGCGCGGCCCGGCGGCTTTGTTTTATCCCCGCCCAGAGGGCCGGAGGGATGCGCCCTCCGGGACTGGGAACGGTTCCCGTGGCGTAGCAGGTGTGTGGGTGATGGGAACTTCGCGCCAGGTGGTGGAGTTGACTGCGTAAATGACGTTGGATGGCGATGACTTAATATTACTTTGGGAGTGATAATTGTGTAGGTGCTTTGCTCATATTCATATTGATTGGTTTACTGATTAATTTCTGAACTGATTTGCCAACTAGGAATAAATTCTTTCCATGTAAAATTTTACTGAATTATTGGATACCTTATTTATACTAATCAAAAATGTTAGTCTATTTCCCCTGTGTTGTGCGAATATGTACTAGCAGCAGACTTTTTTCAGATTTGAAAATTATAGTCTCGAATATTCTTGGAGCCCGTAATGTAATCTTTTGCGTAGAAGACTATCTGACTATCTACGCATCGCTACAGCCCCGTGCCGTGCGTGCAACGCATTTAGGCAGGTACGTGCCGCAAAACATGTTTCAATCCCGCATTCCCGGTCTAAAACGAACCCACGCGAAACGGTACAACATTATCCCTCGAAAATTTCACAGAAATGAATGTCAAAAACAAGTATAAATTGAAAATAAATGAACATGAGAACAAATAGTCATCCATACCGTATTATTACCGGGAAAATCCTTTTGGGGAAAAAAACATAACGCGAACTTTCAAAGGGATAAAATATTTATTCAATTTCTAAGTACATTGATGCCATATAGGTACTAATGCCCGCTTTTCATTTATCCTTTTAGTTTGATTAAAAGTGAAAAAATTGAGATACTTGCTCAGATAGTTTTTAGTAGACAATCATTATATTTTCTTACTTCGCGTTTTGTAAATCATAGGAGTAATAACACCTTAATCTTTTTAATCACTAATCCGATACCTGCTGATCTTCTAAGTAGGTAGATAAGTAATTTATATAACGGAGACCCTTCTTTGTTACAAAGTAGGTTTATATTTGATTCCACCCCCAAGCCTTAGGTAATGAAGAAGACGTGGGAAGAGTTTAAAGTGACCCAAATTGTTTTAAGGCTCTGATCGGTATGTAGTTGTGGGTTTAAGTAGTTGATAAAACAAGTCTTTAGCACTTAACTGAAGATTTACTATATACAACAATACAAATTTCTATCTTGCTAAAACCTAGGAGAAAAAAGAAAGAAAGAAAAAAATAAAAAAGATAGAAAGAAAGACAGATTTATTACGATGAACAACACTTAGGTATTAATAAAAAAGTTAAGTATGTCTTTTTTAAACAAAGAGGGTCTCTACATGTTTGAAGTACGTACTTACCTTTTAATTGGCTTTGTTTGCTAAAACACAAGACATAAAGTAGGTAATGTAAGTTTTTAAACAAAAAAGGTCTCTACATATTTGAAGTACCTACTTACCTTTTCATTATTAGCTTTGTTTTACATACTACATTTCCCAGGTTGGTTATGTCAGTTGTATAGTTTTAATAATAGTTAATTTTGTAATATTTACCCTGACCTGTCTCTACATATTTTAAAATATTACATATTATGTAGAAGACAGCGTGCGAGTCTAAGCCTTGAATGCAATCTTTTAAGATAAAATGGCTCTAGATAGTTGATCGCAGTAATTTGAGCAGTTTATCATGCTGAAACTAGGTCTAATAGCCTTACTGTATTTTCTACCAGTTACTCTAAAGAGGTGACGAGATAGCGGAATATTTTTAGTATATTAGGTATTTATATAAATATAAATCTCGTGGCAATGAAAACTACATATGATATTATGTACCTAATTAAATAATTATTATTTCAAATTCAAAACTACACTTTCGTTGAATTGCGCAATAATCTGTAGGTAGGTACTTTTTTCGATATCTTTTGTTTTCATACCTAATGAGTTTTAAATAAATGAATGTTACAAGTTTACTTTAAGATCAATAAGCGCCCAGTGTTTCCATATTACGTAAATTGATAAGCAAATATTATCACTATCATCATAACGGCAACTAAGTCTCAGGTAAATAATAAATGAAGACGTTTTCTTATTTTCTAAGTGCGTGACGGTGATTGCAAACGTATGGTATGTATAGGGCAGTCAATAGCAATAGACGTGTTGACATCACCAATCAATTGGCGTACTTTTTAAAACTGTTAAAAACGAAACTCTCCCATAGATTTTGTATGGCACTACAAGCAAGTGACGACACTATTTTGTCAACTCAATTAAACTACTTTTTTCAATTACAATGCGACCAAAAATCGTAATTTACAGGTAATTTAAAATTAATTAAATTTTTAAAACCAGAATGAAGTGTCTTTTTAGAAAAGTTGTGATTTCGAATTTTTGGGGAATGGTGTCAAATTGTCTATTGTCACACTGGATGCGTTATACGGTCTGTGGTCAGGTCAAATGAACGCAGCCCACACCTGTCAGTTTGCGTACTTTACTCTTGCCTGCACTGGCAGATCGCACCAATACAAAATGTATAGAGATCGACAATGTTGTTCATAATAATGCAGGCTGCGTTCACTTTGAGCTGACCGCAGACCGCATCCAGTGTGGCAAGTCCCTTATAGCGCGTCACCACGCCCGTATCTAGATAACAGTGTGTCGAAGAAGAACCTAATGAGGTGTTACGTCATTTGGTGCTCTATCATATTTTAACGTAGCGCCATATTTTGAGTTAAAGCTCAAAACAATTAATTTAAGTACTTTAAGAATGGACCACTTCGAATGAGAATTTTATTATTTATATTTTTCCTCTAACTACTAACTACAAAAATAGTCAATAAAACCTGTGATAAAACTTTGCAATAATTTTAAAAACACTAAAAACTATCTGTCGTAAATTATCGTCTGACAATTATTCCACACAGAAGCTGTGAATTGTTACCCGAGGGTTGAAATCGAGTTACAAAAGGCAATCAACGGAGGGTAGCAGGTTTGATTCCTCTCCCAATCACATTTAGCCGATGATTGGCGGCGCTCTATTTGATAACGTTTTATGCCCTAAGGACAGACGACTTGTAGATTGTATAAAAAGAAGGCAGTTTAATTAAAGGCATTAACTTTAATTAAAGTGGACTTCTAAATTAATTAAAGTCTCAACGAAAGTAAATAAAAATATTACTTCATATACCAAACAATTTTACAGGTTATTTGGACAACTTTTACGAGCCTGAGCATTAACTTTGATTGAGCAATGAATTTATTTACTCTACGTTTTTCGTAAATGTATTTTCCTCTTTGTAAAGACGACAGCACATCCAACTATACACTTTTTTTGCAAAAAGGTCTCTATTTCAACCACATTAGAGGCCACAGTGGTTAGCTTGACGAGCCGTTACTATACAGGCTTTATCACACTAATATTATAAAGGCGAAAGTTCGTGAGTGTGTATGTTTATTACTTCTTCACATCTGAACGGCAGGAGCGATTTTAATAAAATTTGGTATGGAGTTAGCTGACATCCTGCAATAACACATAGGCTACGTTTTACCGCGGCGCAGGGCACAGCTAGTAAACAATAAAACTTCATAATTTTACGACTTTTCATCTACGTTTATTGATTTGAATATTCACAGTCTGTATCATAAAGATATGAATGGAGATGGATGTCAGGTATTTGAAAAGATATTTAAGAGTTTTAATCGACATGCCAATGCTAAAAAAATATATAATTAGATACATGATGTACCTATATCAAGAGTCGATCTATGACCGAGCTGCCTGGAGTCAGTTGATACGGAGGGCCGACTCTAAATAAGTATTAATAAAATGGGAAAGGGCAAAGAAGCTTATATCACCCAGCCAGAAAGGTACTTAGTGAGTTCTTAAACTGAATTAACATTCATGTTTACAAAACTACGACCCCCAAATGTAAATCCGAGTAAACCCAAATGTAAATGAAGGCGCGATACATATTTCCACGACCTTCATCAAGTTAATATCGCCGACTACCACCCGTTTTACTGCATTCAATCCGAGTGCCCATTATGAACTTTGAAATGATTTTGTTATGAGAATTTTGTAGTACATTAATGTTTTTGTAAATACTTAAATATGTATTATATATGTACTTAGAAAACGCGCAGACCAATACAAACAGATAAATTCAGGTAAATAAAATGTTTGCGTTGTGCGGGGATAGAAAATTAAAAACATGTTTTCATTTCGCCTACCGCTGTCCCGACTACCGATACTTTTCGCTTATATCGATTGATATAACGCTAAATCACATTCGAGATGGTCTAAGCTTCTAACACACTCTG
Source organism: Ostrinia nubilalis (assembly GCF_963855985.1). Taxonomy (NCBI): domain Eukaryota; kingdom Metazoa; phylum Arthropoda; class Insecta; order Lepidoptera; family Crambidae; genus Ostrinia; species Ostrinia nubilalis. The sequence continues at coordinate 1,094,493 of NC_087088.1, read as the reverse complement.
TGACTTTATTTACCACCATATACGAGTACACTGCTGAACATAGCTGCTCTGAAGTTCTGCCCAAGATTTCTCTAAATCTGCATAACCTACCAAATTCCCTTGATGATTTGTAATCAATTTTATCTGTTGACATCACTGTAGACTGACCTTATTCAGCCAATAATCCCCGTCAGCACCTGAGAAGGGGGCCCGAGAGCCCTGCAGGTCCAGATATTAGGTCAATGCCGGGCCGCGGGAAGTGCAGCACTTGCCGAATCTTATCACGAACAATGTTCGAGAGGCATTGTTCCAGAGATAGCAATTAGGTAACAACAACTTTGAACTTTATTCTAGTTCCTAATAAAAGCGAAAGGTCACTGACTGACTCACTCATCATGAAATCTCAGAAACTATAACACCTACAAACTTGAAATTTGACAAGTAGGTTCTTTAAAGTGTGTAGACATCCGCTAAGAACAGGAGGAGGAACTGGAACTCCACCCCTAAGGAGGTAAAAAGGGGTCCACGAGTACGAGATCGCGGGCTAGTAGATGGATTAAAAAATAGGAACCGAACCGAAGCACAAAAGAAGGTCACAAGCAAAAGCTTCTCCTGATGTAACTTTGTCAAAGAATTAAATTAATGTAAAACTAAGTTACGCATACGCAAATATTAACATGTTGACTGTTTTATTAGGATTGTGCCTAACAGGAAAAATATAGGGTGTCACGAGGCAGGATAATAGGGTTTTATTAAAACAAGATACAAAGAAAAGAAGAAAAGACCCTTGTATCACAAATTAATTAGTGGAGCTACTTCTCCGACATATTAACAGAGACTTAAGATACAACCTAATTAATAAGACCTGAGCTAATTGGAAAGCTTGTTAGGTGAGGTCGACAGGTTCTTGTCAATTTCAGGAATTCTTCACTAAAGGTCAAGCCGAGTTGGATAAATTAGCCTATCAATTCGCTGAAAGTGAAATCAAAACTATGACTTAGTGTTTTTTTTTGCATGCCATTTTCTGGTAAAATGTGATCTACTTTATCTGATCCTACTTTAATCTACTTTACCATCTATTTACATTATTTTACATGTACCACTTTCAAACGAAATAAATGACTTGATTTGATATTTGATTTGATCTTGAAATAGAAAGCAAAGTAATCATAAGAAATGGACACAACCTTAATGAAATGCCATTTACCTATAATGAGACATTGTTATGACTCATTTAATTTGGTTTCAAAAAGGTATATTCAGCAAACACGCTATTAAAATTACTGGTAGTTTAACTCCTTAAACTACTTACTTACATGAAATTAACTATAAATTATGTACAAAATTACTACAATTGTTCAAACGCATGTTTAAATTTCGTTTGCAAACAAACAGACTGATTTAATTGAATAGACAGACGGTCAACAAAAGATAATGGTTGTGACGTAACCGCGTATCTGCTACGTGCCGTGAGCTCACGCAGCACTTCAACCGCCCAATGCCTATATTTATTTTGTTCAATGAGAATATTAGTACATAATTTGTATTGCACAAATTACTAACAGCCCCGTTAGCCCCTCGTACTAAGCTAAATATGCTTGTTTTACAAGTGTGCTAACCACAATAGTCGAGCGACGGGATTCGAACCCGCGTTCCGCGGATTTCGAGCCGGCCGGTCCAACCCCTTCACCGTTCGCTATTGTGACTTTTATCTGATTGCTCATGCATCTCCGTACGTCCTTGTAATTTGCATTATGAGTAGACTACAACTGTAGATGTAGTACCTATTATTGTTGTGAACTGTAAAATCTACTATATAAAAATAAGTCGGGTTTTCCTCCCTGACGCTATAACTCCAGAACGCACGAACCGATTTCCACGGTTTTGCATTCGTTGGAAAGGTCTCGGGCTCCGTGAGGTTTATAGCAAAGAAAATTCGGGAAAAGGGGGTAAAACGGGATCCACGCGTACGAAGTCGCGGGCGGCCGCTAGTTGCATAATAATTATCTCCTCTGCGCACTCACACGCCAACCCTCAGCTGTGATGGAAACACTTGCTAAATCCAAACTATTAAATTTTACAAATTCTTAAAATAGACCGCGTCTTGACAAAAGCAAGCAAGAATACGACGATACGCACAAAGATGATTACACTGTTTATCCTTGGTAAATACTCTTTTTAATTTTGAATGGGTAATTTTATCCTGAGTTTCACCCAAAAGTGTTCAAATACGATTTCGTGTCCAAGGTTGAGTTTTATGAAAAAGCTGTTATAAAGGGATACTTGTAAGTGTTAAGTCTTAATTTTCCAGTTAAAAAAGGTTGCGTTTTATGAAAACACTATCACAACTGTAACCTGTATCTAACCTGTAACGCCCCTGGGTCTGCGGGTGTCTATGGGCGACGGTAATCACTTACCATCAGGTGATCCGTCTGCTCGTTTGCCTCCTGTCACATAAAAAAAACTGCGTGCAGCCTTGCATAGACTCGAATATCGAAAGTATGATATTCTATGAATGAGTAATGTTTATTCTAAACGCGGCAATATCAGCGGGGGCCGTATCTCCGGACAAATAGCCGTTAGCGACACACGGCGCCTCACGTAGCCCTAATAATAATATGTAACTGATGACACATAACTTAACTTCTTCCTACTGTACTTTGGGTACTTTTTTATACAGCTTGCATAACACTACTTCCTATGTATAATATACACAGTAAATTATATGTATAGTGTTACTGCTTTATTCGCGCCAAGAACCTGGATGCGGGCCGCGCAGGACCGGTCGTCATGGAAATCCTTGAGGGAGGCCTTTGTCCAGCAGTGGACGTTATTTGGCTGAAACGAACGAACGAACTCCTCGTAGCGTAGCGTTATGTTTTCATTTTCGTAGCACCTCGTAGCATTCGCGGTAGTTTCCCTTGGTAGGTACTTAACAGATTCGTACTTGTTGCATTGTTTATTGCAATTTTTGTAATAATGAGGACATAGTAGGTTTTAATGTATTTTCTTTAATTCGGAACTTTTTAGATTCCAATTATCTATCTATATATGTATAAATCGTATAGTTTGAAAAGACACCAGACAAACTTAAAAATACTGCGTTACATAATAAGTTACCTTTAGTTTGCTTTAAGCTGTGGTGATAAGTATCGTTTGGAGCACAGACCATTAGAATATATTATCTATGTATTCGAAGCAAGTAGTAAGTAATATAATTAGTCCCAGTAATCAGCTGTTCCGAAGGGAAAAATTTCCCCTCAAAGTGCGTATTCCCCCGTTCAGTCGTTACGTAACAAATACGTGTTCGGTTACCTTAACCTGAATGAAGTGCGTACCATTGCAAGGGTGTCGATCGCAGAGACCACGTGTCCACGCAGCCGGCCGCGTGGCGGTTGTCTTGGGCTGGATGCGCCACGAGTTGAAAAGTTGATCTAATTTGATTTGACCTATTTGGACTACTATGAATATTTCAAAGGAATTTGTAAAGAGCTCTATTTTATGTTGCGCGGTTTCGGAAGTAAATTGGAAAGAAGTAATTCGGAAGGAAGTAAAAAGTGTATTGGTCTTCATTGTCATAAAAAGTCGCGTCTTAAACAGGCCACGATATAAACTTCAAAACTAATCTGATTTTTTCTAATCATCAGTTAATAAAAAAGAAACCTTTATTATTATTATGAGTTTGTGAGTTTTGTTGTAAATGTACTCGTAAATTCCTAATATCCCACCGCGGAGACGTATTCATCCCCTTGCATGGATCATGATCGTGAGACAAATAATTAGGTAGGTAAGTATAGAATTGTGATGTGAAAATAAAAAGCTGACAAATATAAATTAAATTTTTGAATGAATAAACATGGTAATTAATCCATTCATTGCGCTAGATCCTTTACTTATCCTCAAATATTTAATGGTTGGGTGGTCATGTTAGCTTACTCGATAATCTAACTAAAGAATTCCCGGTTCATTTTCGAGCAGCTGCCCGTCGACAGAAAATAAACCAGTTTCGAGAAATAACTATTTCGACGTGCAAACAGCTTTTAGTCTGAAACAATTTGAATCCAATTTTACTCTATTATTTTATTTGTTTCAGCAGTTAAAATATTTTAAACTATTGTGTATAGAACTCATGTATCATCTCTAGTATACAATACGGAATATTACCGAATATCTTCTGAAAAGCTCCCGTGTTCGTACATTTTTTTTATGTTTTTTTAACGCCAAGCATTGGTTGACAACGGTTGTTTTTTATATCGATGGCTCCTACGTATAAGGGCGAAACTGCCGCTTACGCCTTTTTCCAATTATTTAAGCAATGATTTCACTTTGCTCTAATCTATAACATCAGTAAGAAAAAAAAATTTTTTTCCATTAGATACAAAATAAAATTTTAGGCAAATAGGCGTATGTGCAAAACTACGCCACGTATAAAGCCCAATCATACGATTCGTCAATCTATACGAGTAGTTGCTTACATAAACATATATTTTTTATAATCCAAATCTTAAATAAAGCCATGAAAATATTTAGCAAATTGTTTTATTTATAAATTATGACACATTATATAGTTATTTAATTTTTAGCGTTAAGAGTCGCATCTCAAACTAATTTGAAAATTATAAATAACTTGAAAAAATCGAACTGCCTAAGGCATCGTGGGTTCAATTCCCGCCTTAGGCAATTCGATTTTTTCAAGTTATTTATATTTTTAAAAAATATGACACATTATGTTAAAAGACCTAACTAAATCTCGAGCACAGTATATGGGCGTATTTGCGTTAAAACGTAAAACGGTACATTAAACGACTTTTTCTAACTGATTTATTATTGATATAGCACATGATAACAATTAAAATAATTACATGCATAAATAAAGAGAGTAATCGCTTAAAATATTATATTTACGTTGTCATTTAAGTCTCTTTACGTTGAACAATATACATGAAATTATAGAAATATGCCGACGTAAAAGGGCAATGCGTAAAATCTCAAAATATATAAGAAAAATATAAAAATTGATAACAGCAGTAGCAAAAGCATTACATGTTAAGGCTAAATGTGAAATTTCATTAAATTCGTTTTAGTAGGTCAGAAGATATGACCCAAAAATATGGTTCTGGCCACTAAAATGGCTCTCCTGTAAAATTTACTTTTTTCACTTACGCCAGTATACGTAGGAGCCATCGATATTGAGTCAATAGACATGACTTTGGTGCAATTTCAGTAAGTTTGTGTTTTATGGACGTTGAGCTTTCGTAGTCCTTAAAAACTACGACGGTGCTACGTCGTAGCAAAAGTTTTCTCATTGCGACTGCCTCTACAGTATTCTTTAATCTTTATTTATTTATTTATTTATTTATTTACACTTTTGCACATACAACTGTACAGTGGCGGACTTTTAATACCAGGTGGCATTATCATTATTTTATTCATGAAAAATCTTACACGTAGAACCACCTAATGCACATTAGTTCAGAAACAAGTATAAAGCATCAAACTAAGCTAAATACTGACCACAATGTATTGCGATGTATTACGATAATTATGTATACGTACACAACTGTGCGTACCTGCTTTGTATTTGTACCAGCCTCACTTATTTTCGTAACCTTTAATTTCTCTGAAATAATGTATATTATTCTCGTCACTTCCATACCTTCGACATCTGCGCATTATTTTCGCTGACACAAGTCATCGGGCCCGCGGGAGGGCTGAAGAGGGCCCTCGAGGACTGCTCCTCTCGCCGTTGGGTAACCGTTGTGTCGAGGCCCTTGAGGTATGTTTGGCACAAGAGGTAATTCTTGGTAGATGATACTCTGAGCAATCGCTACAACTATCTAGTCCCAAAGTAGTATCTAGTCCCAAACTGGTTTGTAGGGCCATACGTTTATCGTAGTAGAGTTGAAGTAGAGTTGAAGAGCACGTCGAGAAGAAAAGATCTCCAATGTGTAAAGTTTATATTGTAGTGAAATACTGACGAGAGTTATTGTGGCAAATCTTTTCTTGAATAGTAGTGTTACGTGGCATGGTTGTTGACGTACTGAGTTATAAGAAAGAAAAATACTTAAAATAGTAACTAACGCGCGCACAAAAAGTGGGACGCAAACATAAGCGTAAAAGTAAGTGCAATGTACGATGGCTTGCCCGTACATAACCAGTTATACGAGTTTCATTGTAGATAATAAGTAATGCTAGTCTAAAAATAAATTAAATAGGTACTTAAATGTGTAATAAAAATGATATAATATTATTCGGCTATTAAATATTCAACATTTTCAAACAGGCACGAATCCCAAACTTTCAAACGGAGCTTTTATTGGCACTTAAGCACTTAAATGATACGCAAGAATATTACCTCCAACTATGTCTGGGGACATAAACGAGCTTCCCAATTTATTGTAATAGGCCCGGGCGCGTGAGCCTGCATTTCTTAACATTTTCAGACAATAGAGCCTTACATAATTCTAATTGTTATTTATTTAATACAAAATTCTAGCTACAGTTTTTCACATTTTGTTATAGGATAACATTTTCTACTCTAGTTCCTACCGTTGCCACTCCTATACATTATCCAGAATCTTCTTGATTGTCAGATTGTCTTGACTGCCAATAAAAGCCTAATAAAGGCCAAATTTGTCCCACGAGTAAGTTAAACCGTCATTGGCCCTGTGAAAAATCAATTGGAAGAAAATAGGAGGCATTTGAAACCAGTGATTGACTTTCCTCTAGTACAGCATGACAAGGTTTACGTTAAGACGGGTCTCCAACTCGTGTTTTGCCCTTCACAATCAACAAAAACATTCAAAATTATAAGCCTATGAACAATGAAATAAACGATATTATTATTATTATTATTATTAATGCTGGAAGAGTGCAGTGTCCAAAGAACACAGCATAACGATTCCCTATAGTTTGACAGCAAGCGTGTGTCTACACGTGGTTCGTGAGGTGGAGAGGCGACTCTGTCAATTTGTATGGACGTAACGCGACGTTCACGCTACGGCGCGCTTTAAAATTGGCACACAGCCGACTGGTACTCGAGTTTTATTTTGAGTCAGTGAACTGCAGTAGGTACACAACAACAATAAGATAGAGAATTCGAGAGTAATAGTTTACTATCTCGATTTACAAAAACTGGATTCCGATAAACGATAGCGATCGACGACTTATTTAGTCTCCAAGAAGGTTCTGATAGGCAAGCTTCTTGATACATTTAATTTAAATCATATTAAAGTTTTATAAGATACACATTTTAAGATGGTTATCTATTTTACATTACTTTGCCGTTTACAAAAGTACTTATTTTCTTTCTTATAAACTTGACTAACTCTACTTTACCCCTAATTAATTATTACTTAAGTTCTACGAAAAAACTATGTGGATTACTGTGTTTGTAACACCGTAAACTGGTCCTCTGTCCCATAAAGAGTTCAAACCAAGCCCTGCACCAAATGTAACGTGTCAACAAATCGTCCTTAATACGTTAACCTTACACACATGCAGAGACCTATAGATGTCCTGAGTAGAGGCCTAAATTAATTGTTTGTAGTCAACCAAAAAATATTTTATACATACTTAAAAATGGCTGAAAATTGAGATTGAGTCTTTTCATTTCTTTCCCTCAGTATCAGTACTGAAACAGACAATAGAGTTAATGTAAATTATGTTTAAAAGATTTCACAGAAGGTATTATTTACACGAAAATAAATATACGAGTTATAATGCTATACTTGTCAGGTATCAACGTTAGTCCCACTAACTTCGATGGATAGCGATGTTGTTTTGACAGCAAGAGTATCATATCACAACATTGCAGGAAGCGAATAAACTGGGCCTTGTATCTAAATAAGTTTTTGCGCAGCAGACCCGGCAAACAAGCGGGGCAAACAGTTTAGCCGAATTGACGCACCATTATACTCGTAGGTGTAGCAGTGATTTTCTTATTGTGTACAACGCCCGAAAGAAGAACGTGATATTTTTAGGACATCAGATTTAAATTGTATTAAAGTGCAAAGTTTTCAACAGTCAAAACATATTTTTAACTGCAAGTTAAGTAACATTTATTTATTGGTGACTAAGTTTCATGCGCTGCTTCTTCTCAGCACTGCAGTGCACTGGTCCATTTATTATCCCGAAGCAGTGTTAGGGTAAAAGTCTGGGACGTGTAAAAGCGCTTTTTAAAAGCCTACATATTTGCAGAAGATAAATTACTTTTCTGACTCTATCGAATTAAATTCCGTTTCGGTTCACTGTAAACCCTAAATTAGGTAGGAACATGAACATAGCCGATCTGAAAAAAAAACATGAACCTAATAGGCTTGTATCCACAGTGAATAAATCTGCAGTATAAGATTGTATAACTATTAAGATAGTCGTATAATTAATGAAAAACGAAACTACATAAAATAATAATTAAAGATTATTAGATATTTTTAGCAAATAAATTCGGAAATAATTAACTTTAAAAAAAAATAAAACCGACTTCAAATGCGTGAACACAAAAAAAAACTAAAAATTAAAAATATTGCGTATAAAAAAGTTCATCCCCAATTTTCCACCCTTGGGGGTGAAATATTTTCTTCAAATTCGCATGAAACCACCCTTTTGATAATACCTATTCAACAAAAAAATAATCAGTCAAATTGATTTATAATCGGCGGAGATATTGCGTATAAAAAAGTTCATCCCCAATTTTCCACCCTTGGGGGTTGTTTTTTCTATTATTAAATTTAAATGGGACCACCCTTGACCACCTATACGCCGAAAAAAGATTTGTTCAAATCGGTTCATAATTGGCGGAGTTATCGCGTAACAAACATAGAAAAAAAAAAAAACATACGGGTCGAATTGAGAACCTCCTCCTTTTTTGAAGTCGGTTGAAAATGGCCCATAAGTCACGTGACAGCAAACACGTTTTCTATTTTTTTAAATATAGTTTTTTACGGCTCTGGGTGCAAGCCCTTTTAAGCCAGATTGTCATTGCCAACATTTGAGTGTTGCTAGAAGGTTATTTTTGTAACCTGTTAGGTGATTTTTCGAAATTTGTAGATATTTTTTCTTTATAGGGCTCTACAAATAATTTTACATTAGGTCTCGAGTTTTGGCAAATAATGTTAGATATAGGTACTGTACAGTACAACTAAGTGATATAAAACATACACCGTTACTAGTTTCCCATATGAATAAGATGAGAGAGTACATTTTAAAAATAGGTTAATTTTTTTTATATTTCTGGTAATTTCTGACAAGACCCGACTGGCAACACTTTTCTTCATGTAAAGTCTTGACCCAGAGCCGTGAAAATCTATATTAAAAAAAAGTGAAGTTTGTTGGTAAATCCTATGTCATGAATAGTTCCTAACCTCATTTTGTTGTTATCATTATTCTTAAACAAAGTTCAACAATTTCATTATAATATGTAGGTACATGATATCAGCTTATGTTGTGTGATATATCTAACTTACATTGAAATGATCTTCACAAAAATACATCCTTGATTTTGTTGCTAAACAATGGACATCATATTTTACGTATCTGCTGATTGTTTGGTACGTATACATATAAATAACTTGTTTGGCGTTTTTATACTTGTGCTTGTACATTGGGGCACTATACAGGACTTGAAATACGATGGATCCATTTGTAATTAATTTAACTTTACAATTTCCGTACTAAAACAGCTGTGTTTTGCAAGGCGTGACGTCATTCAAGACGCCATGACGGTCGTGAGCGTTTTTGAGGGCTATATGTCAAATATTATTGAAATGAAAAAGCAAAATATTCCTTGGAGATGAGATTTTTTTCCTAAATAAGAGCGCATTTGTATAAAATAGACATCAAGGTATATTATTAACTAATTATTGAAATTTGGGCGAAAAGTCTATTACCTATTTTAAACTTTAGAGATTTACCTATTTAGATTTGGAAATAGGTTACAAAGATTGCCGTCAAAATTAAGAAAGCTAATTTTATTTCAAGGATTTATTTTTATATTTTACGGACCGTGTATTAATAGAACCTGAAAGGTCAAGAATCAAAGAGAAACTCAACAAAGAAAACACATTAAACATAATTAATTACTCAGGTGAAGTAGATGCTTAATGGGTAGGTGCCTACTTTTTGATACCACCGCCTACGGAGTTTTAACATACATTAACTACTCTATAATTTTATATTAATCTATAAATAAATTTAAAATCTATAAGATTTAAACATAAATATTTATTCCCACTTTAAATCTTTACATTTATTTCGAAATGTGCCCAATACAAGAAAACCTAGGTGACTTTTACGTAAAAAGTATTTTGCATCGTAACATTAAAATGGTTTAAGTTACCAACAACAACACGTCGAAAACTGTTTTAAAATTAAATTAGGTCACTGGCGAATCCAGGCCAGTTAATGACGTATGCCAACCAGCGGTGACGTCACGGGACTCACGGAGAAACGAAAGTCCCACGTGGGGCACTCCGTTGAGGCCTTCAATGTGATTTTTTAGGGAAAATTGCGATTCTATGTTGTAATTAGGGGTGATTCAGAATTTAATATAGGCTGACATGGAAAGTTACGTCACGATAATACGTTTTCCTTGGAAATAAATAGACGGTAGAATACAGTTTGTTACAAATAAGCTTCATTATGTAGAGTTAAAATAATCGAACCGGAATGAATGTACAATACTCAAGAAAAAGGAAAATATTTACTAAGAATTTCCAATGAAATTGTACCTAAAACTTTCAAAGGGAGCTTTTACTAACGCCTACTGAGAACCTTTCTCAAAATCACTTCAAATTAAGCTCTCTATATACCTATATCGACTGTCCGTTTTCATCCCAGCAAGCACAGAATACATTACTGTCAAAACTACAGATTAAATAACAATGGGCACAATAGTTTGGAACGCAATTAAACATTTTTGCTCGTTACTCAGAAAAATAATATTACACGCACACGCACGCCACGTGTCTGCCACGCGTCACGCACACATACGTGGAGCATTTGGGAGGATTTTGAAAATTAATATTTATAATAAGAGCTTTGAACTTCTTGATGGTGGTAAAAAAAAAGTGCGTTGGTAAATAAATAAAACGTAAATAAACGGTTTTTTTTATTTTGCTAATTGTTTTGCCCACGTCTCTATGTGAGTGAATTTCGGGTTGTCCAAAAATGTGTATGCCATGAAAATCATACTAGGATAAGTAAGGATATTTTACTATTATTTATATTTACTAAGACGGTCCATTTATAATATTACATTCATAATTAATTCTTGTTATTCATGTATCCGAAAATTAGCAAGAATTTAACGGTCTTATAATATTCATATATATCATAGTTCAAATACACATACTAAAATATTTTTGGTGACAAATTGTGCTATTTTCCCGATCTTCCATAAAAAACTATGTAATTACAATGACTTATTCAATAAATTAATATAGGTACCTAGTTTACAGAAATTTTTTCATAGAAAATCAAATCAAAATTAGTCAAAAAGCAAGGTCCCACCGAGATTTGAACTCGGATCGCTGGATTCAGAGTCCAGAGTGCTAACCATTACACCATGGGACCGTTGAGAGGAGCGGCGAAATTTCATTCCAACCTCCACGATTAATGATAAAATAACTAAATAAACTTCTTAATTTAACAATTTCTAATTTTTGTAAAAAGCTGAACGAGTTTTCATTTTATTTCACCAAACTCTTTGAAAATATTATTTTTATTGACGGAATACTGGCCACCTACATTTTTTCTTCTGCCATGACAAATTAATTAAAATATTAAAAATAAAACATAGTTTAGTGATGTTCCATTCGCAATTTAAATAAATGATTGTCGATTGTTCGCAACACGGTCCAATATAATCGAATGATGTCGATTAGTTATCATCAATCATACTCGGGTAGGAAGAGGTGAACATGTGCCGATGATTGAAAAGTCGATAGTTATTCAATTAATTTACAATAACCGATGCGTCAAACTATTTTTAAAGTTAGGTTAATAGGGTTAAGAACTTGTTTCTAATGTAGGTTAAGTGCTTAGATAATAATAAGTAATTATTCACTTGGGATAAAAAAAAATTAAACTTTACATGTTTGTCGATATGATAACATGAAATTTATATTCTGCTTTAATTTACAGCTAAGTAACAATACTGAAAAAATAACTGTGGAACGTTAATGATAAACAATATAATGATCAGAAAAGAAGAACTTAGTGAAAAGTTTATGATCCGCCTGATGATGACTATTTATAATAAAATATTATTAGAAATATAAATAAATAAATTGGCAGTTTGCGTTTACGTTCCAATTCGCACGGCCCATTGCTTCCGAGTGATGTTGTAGCCGATTATGCACCGCTGTACAGTCCCCGCTAATAAATATCTGCCTCTTATAGTAACAAATACATATAGAAACCATTTACCTGCGATTGGATTTACGTGTAACACCTAATAATGCAGGTTTATAGTCATGTGGGTATAGGGTTACCATATCTCAGGATTTGTCCTGGGATTTCAGGATTTTCGGACTCTTCTCAGGATTGCGGCCGGATTTTATGAATCTCAGGATTTTTTGGAATTGCTAAGAAATAGGTGACATTGCCTACATTTTTAAGATTTCTTTAATTAAAAAGAAAAATCTGTGAAGATAGTGTAAATGTGTGTGGAAATAAATAAATAAATAAAAGTTAAACAAAGTAAATAAATCTCATCAATATTGAATATCTCTCTACTTGAAGTAATTTTGCACAACAAGTCACATTTTTATTGTTTTTATCTGCGGATTACTGAGGATAAATAAGTGTTGATTTTCACTTATTTATCCCCTGTAATCCACAGTGTGTAAAACAATAAAAATGTAACTTTTTGAAATGGCTCAGTACGTTTCAGAGAAAATTCTCAAATTGCAACTAAATCTCAGGATTTTTCCATGAAAATCGGGTTTTTCTCCGGACTTTCGATTTTTTCATCTGGTAACCCTATGTGGGTAGAGCCATAGAATACGGTAGAGCTAGACGCGCAGTTTCTGTCTGGATGCGATTTCAAGACAGTAATATTTTGTATGTGTTTTTGCATTCCTGCAATTAATGAATTAAGCTGATTGTCAAAAAATAGAGATTTCTCTACATTGTACCGCACGTTAGCCGTCATAGTCCGTTTGAGCTCTGAAACTAAAGTACTCAGGGCAGCGACTACACTTTTTTATTACTAGGTACAACTCTTGAGATAAAGTGAAAAGAAGCTACTAATTAAAAACAGATTTTAACACAATATTACAAAGTGTAGATACCTACTGACTAGAGATGGATGGTCTCAATAGTATTTTAAATTTTACAATCATGGGTTTGTTCACATTGGACAATACTCAACTCGGTTACAGGTTAATAGTATCTTCTCGATGTTTGAACGATTGCCAATTTGTAGCAGACTGTACCCCGCTGTGGACACGGCGGGCGACATTATTTGCATCTGCGCCGCATAATTGGACCGGACAGAGGTCGCGATACTACCCAACATAATTTTAGTTATCACATTAGGGTGAGAGATAATTTGATAACCGATATTATTGTAAATGGAGAGACAGTATTTGCATTGGAAATTATGTCGTACCTACTTACTTAGTAAAGTCTATTAATTAGGTACAATATGGGTATAAAATGCGTCGATATTTCCACGCACACCTAATTAATTATAGCCAAACCTATTGTTGTAACTGCAAATATTTTATAGTAAATTAAATATTTCTTGAAGCCGATAAAGTGGGGAGTAAGTGTGTATTTCAAACGATAAATTTTGAATTCTATTTATAAGTCTCCTCGACAGCCCCTTAAAGCCCCTGAAAGCTAGAGCCGATGTACACAAAAGCTTTGCCTGAAAAGTAAATTCTCACTTTATTAAGTAACATCAAAGATATTTACGTAACTGATACAGAAAGTATGATAGATTTTACTAGATAAACACAATGTATGAAACAACAATGACCACACACCATCGTCCAATTATTATTCAATAAAGTAGATTGCATCCACCACTCGACAAGTGAACATATCGCTTTATTGCCCAACAATTAGTGACGTAACTGGGGTGATAAGTCGTGGAACCAATACTATTCCTTATTTGTACAACCCCAAGGTTTTATTTAGTACTCCCACTTTAGTGTTTGGGGTGGAGTTTATTGTTGTTGTAACTGACCACCGCCTGACCGCGCCGGCAAGTGACTAAAGACAACAAGAATTATTTTCTCTGTGGTGTGTCTGGAACATTTTCCAACGGCCAAAATAAACATTTTCTTAAAACAGACCGCAATTATCCAACATGCAAATTGAGATGGATAGATAACTCTTTTTAGTTCGCTGAAAATATACGATGTTCTTTCAGGGTGTGTCTAAAAATATTTTTGCATGCAACGCAAATAGTTCTTGCGTAAAGTGATAATACAGTGACTTCGGCAAGCAACAGAAAACGTCGTGATGACATTTCAGATAATACGGGATGAGCAGCCATAATCCTAATGGTTTGATCTTATCCTAAATCCATAGATTTCGGAGAAGGATATCCGTCTAGAAACCAGTAATACCTTTAAGATTTTTTTATTATGTTATTTATTACCAATATGCATTCGCTTGTGTAAAGTTATGTTATGTATACTATTAGCCTTGTATTCTTCAGTATCTGCAAAGTAGGTATAACATCATTCCCCCGCCACAAATAAAACGCGATGAGCAAATTTAGTTTAACCTATTTATTTAAATTCAAACATGCAATTATTCTCTGTGCACTCAATAATCATAAAACTGTTATCATAAATATCTCGTCTGTAACCAAATAGTAAATCAAGCTATTCCCAATAATAATATGCATTTGATAATTTAAGAGAATTTATAACAGTCAACATCTCGTAAATTTATAATCGAATTAATTGGAACGAGATCGAGTTAATCGAATCGAGTGGTTCCGCGATGAATACTGACTAATGACCGCGCGTGGCCTGTCCATTATGATCACACCCCATCCCTAAACCAGACCATTCCAATTTCAAATTTTATTTTTCTATTGTGCAAATAAAGTTACGAAATAGGTTGACCATTTCATGAATTTGAAAGTGTTTCATCATGCAAACCGCGAGAGCCAGAAAAAAATAATATTTCATAGAAACCTAGATACCTTATCAAAAATATGTTTTGAATCAAGAAATTAATTTTACCTAAAGTACTAACTTATTTACTTAGGTGCAATATTAAAAAATATTCCTAAATCCCACCAAATCAAACTTTTCAACAACTGCACGTATTGTTTTTTATTTTTTTGCTTTGAAAAGTCGCAGAAACAATTATTGTATTCGAATCCATTAAAAAATTCATTAATTCGAATTGTACCTATTGTATTTGGGTATTTACAATCATTTGTAACCGTCCCTATGCAAATCCCATCTTGAGTGGCGTGGCGACAGCCGTGGATAAACTAAAAAACTGTTTTTAATTGCCCCAAACTTTAATCTTTGTGAATGTATTTCGGTGACAACTGTTGACGACTGTGACGAATACGAATTAATATTATTATTTTATTGCTTCTTTTAGGTCAAACTTAACAAAAAACATTATTCAAATTTCATTTTTGGTCTTGTGGTAGCTATATTTGTGGAATAGACTCAATGCCTCTAAGAACAAAATAAAAACTTTAATAAATTAGCAATTAAATTCAAAATAATTATACTTTATTTATAGTGGGATAGAACTTTGGCATTCTTCGGAATTCGCTTTTCCTTTGAGCAGTTTCATTATGTCCATCTAATTATTAAATGTAAAATAAATACTTATAAATAGGTAGGTAGGTAATTTCTTGTATTTACAGGTAGGAATTTAATTTTAATTGTTCAAGGACAGTCCATCCATAAAAAAACAGTTGATGTATTCGGCGAATTTAGGATTCTAGAAAATTTAACAAATTCAGTTACCTACAATAATGAGACAGATGTAGTTATTGTAATTATGCTGGATTATAATTAACATTATTGTAACGTTTATTTTTACAGTCAGAAAAAAGAACTTTCAAAACTTTCAAATTCCTTGCGCTCATAAAAAACTTCTAACGCCATCTATCGTAAGCTATAAGCTATAAAACTGTTCAAAGAAAACGCCATAGATGGCAGCATTGAACATTCATTCATAGTTTATTCTTATTGTGTAAAATGCAATGCTTTGTTATACACGAAATGAAACTTTATAACACATTTCCACAGAATTTGAACAGCAGTAATTTATTAATTTAAGTTTACAAAAAGACATACAAAAACGAATATGTACGTTATAAATACGTTCCTTTTCATTCGTCGTTATTAAAATGCCCCCTCAATCTTCCGTTCCGTTTTCTGTCCTTGTCACTTTTGACATTTGGGGTAATTTTAAAAAGTTACAGCCGCGTCGCGTCGCGTACGGACCTGTGGTACGGACACAGAGCAAAGTAATACATTGGGATATCGATTTTATTTATTTATTTGTTGTCTTGAACAGCTGGAATTCTGTTTGCAATCAATGTGTAGTGGATACACAAGTGATTAGTCAGTGTTTGTGTATTGTCCTAAATGTCTACGCAGTCCAAAACGATGCCTGTTCTAGACCTGAAAGTTTACATCCGAGTGGTGGCTGCAGTTTTCTCTGTAAGTAAACACGTCTCGATTTCACTGTTTACTGTCTTGCCGGAGACTAATTAACTCGGTTGTGGTGTTCGCTTCCTTAATTGGCTAATCAGCTGACGATACCTACTTGATTTCACAAATACAACATTTTACTATTTTTTGTAACAAATTAATTTGGCGGTAGTCGTAAAAGTGTTACGAGGTCGCTTTTCTTTTCTAGATTATTATTGTCAAGGCTAGGTAATTAGATTTCTAAGATAATAAATCTGGAATTTCCCTGTAACATTTTTTTCCCATTGTTTGCAACTTAACACAAATATTACAGGTGAACTAAATAAATAAGATACTGGCATAGCTTTGGATATTTGTTTAATTTAAATTCGATTTGATAGAACAATGTAGTAACAATAATTGTTTTAGATACAAGTCTTATTTATGAATCAATATTACAATGTTACTACAAATTATGGTGATGATGGTAGTATTTTATGGTTCCCTATATTTATTTTGAAATGAAATAAATAGGATCAGAGGGAATAGTTAACAAGGGATTTAAAAGAGTAAACAAATATATATTTTTTTACTTTGACTATAATTTCACAAAGTATTTCTCTTAGATATTCATTAGTGTACTTTCTTTTTTGTTAGAAAAGTCTACTTATTGAGTTTTCTATTGAATGAAGTAATTTGATAAAAATTGTAAATTAAGAATATGAGACATTCTTATAATCACAGTTTGTGCAAAACTGAAGAAAATGTATTTATTTATTTAATAACTCAACACCTATTGTAAAATCCCCAATTTCCCAAAATAAATAAAGGTACACAAACAAAATAAATATTTGTATCTTTGCTTTATTTTTTATCATAAATTTTTGCCACATAACTGGATGGTTGATGTAACTTTTCATTGCATTGAATTATGAAGATGTGAATTAATTCAGAATGTATGTTTTTCCTTAGCTTTCATCAACAACAGCATTTGTGATGGCTCTCCTCCGCTTGCTGAATCCAGAATTATTCTACCTGGACCCACTGGATGGTACTGATGTTGGTGAGTTGAATATGAATAATTTTTAATCTTACTTTTCTCCTCCCTTTATTATATGAAATTATTTGTAATTTTTTTTCAGTATTACTTGCTGCTGTTTAAAGATTCACAGTTTAGGCCATATTCATACTTTAAACTAATAAAATATCTAATACATTTCCTGTAATAATTACAAATTATGTTACTACTTGTATTAAATCTATTTCCTACTAATATAGATCCAAAAGTTTTGTAAGGATGTTTTTATGGAAATTTGTTATTCTGTAACACAAAAACTACTGAACAGATTTTGATGAAACCTTACAGAATATTATAATTTATACATCATATCAATTTAGGCCTTTTCAAGGGGAGAGTGAATATGTACTTACTGGTGAGGAGATAGACCATATCCTAGGCTGTATCTCACTTAACATCAGATTTGATTGCAGTCAATTGCCTGCTTTGTGCTTCATAAAAAATAATTTAGCTATAATTTGTAATGATCTGTGTCAAACTAAATTCAAACTAAAGCTTCTTCTTCTGCTTCGGTCCCTCACTGATGAGAATCGCGACAACATATAGTGTTCCTCCACAGACTGCGGTCATAAGCTGTATTGACCGCACGATGCAGACTTACGCCCACCGTCTTCTTTACCGCCTCTGACCATCTTGTGCCCTACCCAGAGCATGTCTGCCTTCCATTTGTCCCAAAATAATTTATTATACTCACAGTAGGATATACATAGATAGATCGTTTCATCCACGAAGACGCGCCCCACCAGTGTTATCAGTACACGCTAAAATCCATGAGTGCACACGCACACTACAATAATCACGCTCGGAATGCTTGGATCAAACTCCCCGCACCCCGCGCTTCTCTCGACCAAAAATTGGTGGGGCGCGTCTTCGTGGATGAAACGATCTGTCAAAGCTAGTTAGTTCATAAAACCCTCATCTTCCAGTGATCCACTACTTCATCGCGGGCTTAATGGTGGTGGCCAGTGCGGTGGGCTTCCTGAACTCATGCGTGGTGCTCAACCGAAGTGCCGCGCTCAACAGTGGTCGAAATCTGACCACCTGGCTGCTGCTGGATTCGCTGTTTGAGACCAGTCGTGTGGTGTACGTCTTCGTGTGTGAGGTGGTGCTGAAAGGAAAAGGACCGCTGCAGGTGTACGAGCTACTTGTCAGCGCTGCGCAATACCGTGAGTATAACTGTTGTGTGATCTGTTTAACTGCTGCTCGATTTTTAAGACCAGGTGTTGTATTTATGTGTGAGGTGGTAATTAAAGGAAAAGGCCCACAGGTGTATGAGCTGCTCATCAGCTGAGTAATACCGTGAGTATAATCACAGTTTATTTATTAATTGCTAGTGTAACTGCTCGAGTAGTGCGTGGCGCTTAACAGCGGCCGGAATCTGACCACCTGGCTGCTGCTGGATTCACTGTTAAAAACCAGTAGAGTGGTGTACGTGTTTCTGTGCGAAGTGGTGCTGAAAGGAAAAGGACCGCTGCAGGTGTATGAGCTACTTGTCAGCGCTGCGCAATACCGTGAGTACAAATAATGTGGGATTATTTTTACCTTAGGATAGGACATGTGGCTACTGCTCGACTCGCTTGAAAAGGCCCGCTGCAGACGTATGAGCTACTTGTCAGCACTGCACAATACTGCTGGGTAAAGGGCCTCTTTTTACCATACCACGTGGCTCCTCGACCGTTGTTCGTGTGTGAAGTCATGAAGGTAGGTAACTGCTTAAAATGAAGCATATACCTGTAGTATTAGCAGTCTACAGTAGCCCTTTCGTCAATAGTGATTGAATCTATTTTCAGAACACCCTGTACAGTGATAAGTGGCGTTGATAGAATGATGAGTGTACGAATAAATTCGTTAATATATGCGCCTTGACTTCACTGAGAATGACGAAGGTCTGTCGATCGGCACTGCCCTCTTTTATACCTACGGTAGCGTGTGTTGTATAGCTATCCAAAAAGGTTTTTAATTTGTTTTCAGAAGCATGCAATACACGATATGATATAAATGCTTCCTTAAATTTAATTTTATTTGAACATTAAAAACGTTATTCAGTGAGTCGCAAATTGGTAACAGAAATCCCATCAAAAACAATACTTGTCCAAAAAACCAAGTCTCGCAACTCAGTTGTTCTACGGTAAAAAGTTGTGAGATCCATGTAATACCAAGTCCAGGCCAGGAAATCTTTAACGTTTTACATAAATTATTGACTTGGCCATCGCACTAAATAATTTAATTTACACGTGTTTTCATGCGATGGCCAAGTCAATATATTTATGTAAAACGTTAAAGATTTCCTGGCCTGGACTTGGTATTACATGGATCTCACAACTTTTTACCGTAGAACAACTGAGTTGCGAGACTTGGTTTTTTTGACAAGTATTGTTTTTGATGGGATCTCATTTCTTTTTGTATTTTGTAGACAGCAGTTATGTATCTAGAAAACTGGACCGAAATTGAAAAATTTTACTCGACTTGGCGGTTGCACTACCGTGCCCCCAAATATTTTAGTTTTTCCTTGATTCATACACCAAACACTACTTATATTCCAAATTTGAAGCTTCTAGGTCTGCTAGAAGTGCCTTAGAATTTTGATGATCGGTGAGTCAGTCAGTGAGTCAGTGAGTGACAAAATTGACCCGTTATAATTCTTAAACTACTGGTTCAAATTGAATGAAATTTTAAATATACCGTGTCTTTACAATGCCTGCATATCTAATGAAAATTCAGCCTTCTAGTTTTATCCACAACGAAGTTACAGGCGGTCGAAAATGGCCTGAATTGCTTCGAGAAAAGGATGGTACGGCCGTGCCGCTTTTTTGCTGCCCCCAGATAAACGATACTTCTATATTCATATGATTTTGCGGAACTTTATTCATTACTAGCGGCCGCCCGCGACTTCGTACGCGTGAATCCCGTTTTAACCCCTTCATCTAGCTTACGCGGTTTAGATTTTTTCATACAAATTTTTTTCACGCTAACTCCCGTTCCCGTGGGAATTTCGCAATATCCTGTTGTAACTAAGCTTTAAGTTTACTAACATACCTGCATGCCAAATTTCAAGCGTCTAACTTAAGCGGTTTAGATTTTTCACACAAAAGGATTTTCCCGCTAATTCCCGTTCCCGTCGGAATTCCTAAGTATACTATAACCTGCCCAGGAGTATGAAGAATAATTGTACCAAGTTTCGTTAAAATCCGTCGAGTAGTTTTTGTTTCTATAAGGAACATACAGACAGACAGACAGACAGACAGACGGACAGACAGACAGACAAAAATTTTACTGATTGCATTTTTGGCATCAGTATCGATCACTAATCACCGCCTAATAGTTATTTTGAAAATATATTTCATGTACAGAATTGATGACCTCTCTACAGATTTATTATAAGTATAGATTTATTAACCTTTTTTAATTGTAATAAAAATTGCTTAGTGATTGAAAAGTGCCTGAGTTATAAACAGTTTTACATCCAGAGCAGCCTTACTTATTTCGTTTAGAGTGACTCTAGACAGGTAGTAATTAACAAGGCAAAACTCTAATTACGGCTTATTTATTAATGTTACGGGATTGTTTGTTTCCAGTGTTGGACAGTTTCCTGTACTGCCAGATGATACTGCGGCACTAGTGGCCGGCCGCCGCGAAATCCGGAGCCCCGGGATTTCGCCCCCGGCGCCCGTCTCACCGGCCCTCGGGGGTTTATGATGTACGTACTGGGGTTAAGGGACAGATGACGGTTCATCAAACTGAACACTGGCATCTAATGTAGATGCGATAAGAAGGGCTGTTTTGGAACAAAAATGTTAAGTTTGATGTGCTGTCGACTGTGCATTTTGTCCACGCAAAAACTGGTCTGCGGGCCAGAAGTTTTTTTTAAAGCAAAGGGAAATTTGCAAATTCCTTTAATTTGATACAACATGTATACCTAATAGGTATCGTTATTTTTGGTTTAAGGATTTTAACGAAATATTCCTTTTTTTTTAAACTCGAAACCAGTTTTTGCTACGTCGAGATATATCTTAACCCGGTATTGATATAACTTTATAGTTAGCACATAGATGTATTGTAGATCTATATGTATGTTAGAGAACATATTTTCGTATAAGTTAGGGGGTGAGGGGGTGGCGAAGTCCAAGCTTCGCCTAGGGGCATTTGGATATTGAATAAGACTGCGATCGTCTATCCTCTTTAGCTCTGAATTTTATAGACGACATTATTTGGTAGCTATTTTCATCAATAAAACACTTAGCTACCCGTTATCAACATATTCAAACCTGTCTATTGCTGTCGCTCATGTCTGCATCTCATATTGAGCGGGAGGGATAGACAGACGGAATCGGGTGTTAGGAAAATAAAGTATTTGTGATGTCTTGTGTTCATTTATTTCCCCTTGCGTCGCCACACATCAAAAGTTAAGTATACTGACCACACGTTATAAATAAAATAGATCGAGAGCAGTCTTATCGAACGCATTTCCTCGCTGGGCGGAGTATGGTTGTTTTACCATAAGAATGGTACAGTTACAGAGTGCCGCAGCTATGCCTATCATTCAATGAGGGCTATAGTTTTAGCACCCACCAGTTGGCGCCACTGTAGATAGGTCACTGTCACTTGCTAGTAGCGAAGAAAGTGGGGCTTATACCACTATTCCCCGTTGCCAATCCCCGTCAACGGGGATTAGTGAACAAACATTTTTTCAGTTATTGTATGCGAAAACATATAATTGGTGTAAAGCTTTATACTCAGATAGTTAATAACTCAATTAACACTGTTTGTTTTCCGAATAAAGTAAAATAAAAAAGTTCTCTAATCCCCGTTGACAATCCCCGTCAACGGGGATTAGAGAACTTTTTTATTTTCATCAAAATCAATCAAAAATCAATATCAAAAATATTTGTTCAGGTTAGACCACAAGTGGCACTTATGAACGTCAAAATATAGTAAATAATAATAATAAAAAGAAAAAGGTAGCCCGAATAATGGAATAAGCCGAAAGTGGTGCCAACGGGTGAGCGCTGAAGGCATTCGCGTTTGCACTCACCACGATGGCGCCACTGTAGTCATGTCAATCACCAGTGGTGCCAACTGTTAAGTATAAAAACGATAGCCCTCATTGGCGTACATTTAAAATGTCATAGATTTTAAAATTGGCTGTCCGCCTCTTGCGCTATACCACTCTACTGGCAAATTTTTGGCCTAATGGTTAGATAGACGTTGGTTTGACGTTTTTACATAAACCAGCACCGATGGTAAAAGGCCAGTGAGGTCAAAATGTAAAGGCATCACATGACCGCCAACGTGTTTATAAAAACGGCGTGAGCCGTATTAGTGTAAATGTAAAAAACCTTCTGCCGGGTCGTCGGTGAGGGTAAATGAAAATACGGTCAATGACACACCCCCTAAACCGTAGGGCAGTTCAGGCAGCTGTCACATTCCATCCTGACTGTGATAGTTTAGGGTTTAATTAAACAATATGTTATACTTCCATATTTCATAATGAAGTTGTCGTATTGATAAGGAACTCATGCGTTTAAAATATTTAAATTATCAAAGCCTAAAAAGACAATATTGTGATAATTGAAATATCAGAATGAACAATATCCTTAATAGTTTTTAAGTATTGAAGCCTCTGATATTAAAAGTAACTTTTTTAGTTTCTTTAGATGTTCCTAATTTTGTACTACACTTAAAAGCAAATGGTTTTATGTTTTGTATTTACAGTTTTTAAGAGGCTTTGAAAATGATCAAGAGACTTATTTTATTCTTGATAACACATTTTGTTTCCGAGTTTTGGTAGCTAAGTTACATTCCATTTTGTATTATACTTAACTAAATTTAAATTAGAATCTCTTGATCAAAATCATCTTAGATTGCGTAAAAACGTTTCAGAAAATGTATTCAACTAGTATCTATCTTGACATGTTCCTTTAGTTGTAGGATGTAGGTAGATTATGGCGTCTGGTTCACACGTCTCAGTATTAGCGTCAAGGTACCACCGAACTATGCATCGACGGCATATCATGAAGGTATATTTTCTTTTTATTAATTGAGATTTTTTATCTGTGATTTATTAATTTTATACCGTGTAAAACTTGTGCTACTTTGCTATTTTTTACACTTTTATAATTTTAAGTTTCAAATAGAGTATTTCTATTTTTAGGTATTTACTTTTGGCTTAATCTCGATTGCAAATTTATGCTAGTCATCTAAATTATTATTTTATTGTATTTTCCCTGTGATTATATTTATTTTCTAGTAACTATTGTAAACAATCCTGAATTGTTTTGCCAAACATTTTATGAAAAAAGATACAATAAATTATATCAATAAGGATTCACGATTAAAAAGTTTAATATGTAATCTAAATGGTGCTCTTTATTATTATTATTATTACATACGATAAAGAGAAACACGTTACTGCCGTTGATACGAAATGAAAGTCTAAATTTGTTTAATCTTTTTAATCAGTGAGTTGTCTGTCCAAAAATATAATGCGTACGCAGCTATCAACACTTCAACAGGCTACCGAATTACAAAGTGCACTTCCTTGCTATACACAACAAACTATACACGACTCTGGCCGGGGACGTGCGTTCTTGCATATTTATACTTAATGTATATTGATTTTGTTATTTCTACACCGAAATTGAGGTAAAAATCGACAATATTGAAAAAATACTGTGAATGCGCGTCCCCGGTGTTACTATGTACACGATGAGCGCCGCCGCAACAGGAACAAGCGGCTCAACAACGCCTACTGGCAACACTCACTCTGTTACGGCTCCTACACACTCGTCAGATCGCATCGCTTCTTTGGTAACTTTGGCGTATTGCTCTCTAAACAATACTCTTTCCTATCTGCATATACCTACATTTATTTAATCCTTGACACGCGCACATTATGCATTTACTACATCAAAACTCTTGTGATGTTTCACGAACCGAACTAATGTGTATGAGCCTTAACACAACTTACATCCCCAATAAGTTTTAATTGGGCTAGAAGAAATGCATTCCGCGAATGATATGATCATAAAAATATCTTAAACCGAAAAAAAAACAATTAAGTTTACTAATCATTGATCAAACAATCCCTGGAGGGATTAAAATGTCATTTCATTCTGCCCAATCTCGATCTAGCAACAGAATCGATATAAAATAATGTTTTAGTGAAGGACTAAACAGCATGGCGACTAAGCATGTAAAATATTATGTACGTACTATTTAATTTTACCCTGTACATTTTAAAAGACAAAAATGTATACTCGAACGCATGTATGTATAGGCCGATTTTGTCAATCAGAAGTCAGCAGTAACATTTTGGTCCATCTACAATTATTTCACACTCGAGGTTCGTCAACATTATTCTACAATCACACGGGTGTTACTGCTGACTCTAAAATTTGTTAAATAAGTTACAAAAAATATTTGTTATTAATAAATATGGCTTTATAACATGACAATTTCTTTCATTTCACCAATAGTCGTAAAAAAATATTGCGGCGTCAAAAATATTACTCGCAACATCCAGACTCGGGCCATGGCACAAAACAAACTAGTTCGATTACTGATCACACTCGGCTCACCAATATAATATATTACGAATTTATTTTCAATTCAACTATTGCTACGTGTAAGAAAATACTATTCTTTCATCTTAATGGCACTTCTAAAAGTTTGTATTCAAATCTGAAATATTTTACCCCATATTCTTACTGCTTAGTTCTCTGGTAATATCACGGGGTATTTCAGGTTCTCCGTAGCTCTAATACCATGGAATAATCACATTACCCACGACCATTAGTAGGAGCACTTCAAATAATTTTTATTTTTTCCGTGACTCCACCAGGAATAAGCAGTAGGACCCTGGAATATTTTATTTATAATTATTTTATAGTGAAGGAAAGTTAATTTATCTATTACAAACGTTACGTTATTTATCAAACTCTGTTAGAGAATAATGCCTATTAAAATTGAGACTTACATCTACCATTTGAGAAACCTAACTGAAGTGTAAAATTCAACACACGTAAGATATATTACAAAATGCATATTAACACTGAAATTATTGCTTGAAATACTTTGTCAACTGTACGTGCGACCAATAACACCACGGCGTATCATCGTACAACTATTTTCAATTAAATTCATTCTCACAACCTGCTACCGAATTCAAAATGTACAATTGAGTTCATAATCGTCTAACATTAGATAGTATTATAATACATTTGCGAGATAAATTGAGATCTAACATAATAAGGAACTAAAATAATTCGTAAACAGACTCGTCAACGAAACTTAACACTATTTTAATTACAATTAATTGTTCAAAACAAACTCAAACAGAGCTACAATTTGAAATCTATCTACAAACAATACATATTGTCATGAATTTGATATAATATACTAAGTTACGGCTTGTGGCTTTCCCCCATTGGTAGTACATAATATTAATAAATACGCAAGCAATAGTAGCTCTTATTCACAGCTTCAAATACATACAATTACATAATGTAAATCAATCAATCACAAAGCTCGTTTCATCAATCTTAAATTAACATTTTAGTTAAGTATACAAAAGTGCTTCATTAGGATTACAAATGGAAGAAAACCATCCACTCCTCGCTAAGTTGTGCTAACAAAGTAGCAATCTTGGATATAGTGTCACATGATCGAACTTCTTTTGCTTACATTGACTAGTAAATTGTTCCACAACAATCGTCGTTTTCGAATCTCGTAAACAGAATCTGCGATGAGATTAAATTTAGATTTCATATTCCCTATTTCTAAAAAAATAAGCTGGTGATTAAATAGTAAAAGATAAATTAAAACAATTCATAAAGTAATGCTTTAATATATAATTTTGTAAAAAATGCTATAATCTCAAACGATTGGCCCAAAACTTAGCGAAGAGTGCCGTCTTTGGGGATATGTTAGCATCCTTACGTAACTCCTACTGCTACGTCAACCGCCTACCTACACTAATATTGCTACAGTAGCGCCATCTACGCTCGATGCTTGCTGAGCTTATAGCCATTTCTGTCCGATGGCACAAATTTTTGGCTGACTTTTTAGGTATAATTTTCAAAAACTAGGCCAAATAATTTAAAAGCCAATGCTTAAGATTTTAGGAACGTTGTTAAGTTTGGCACCTCGCTCGATAAGCACCCTGAGGCATGGTGTTATATTGCACCAAACGTGTAAATATAGGCCTTTATCAAATTGTGTTGTAGAGATGAGCGCTAAGTTAGAGAACAAACAAGCTGGAAGAAACTAAATAATGAAAGATTAGAATATTTAGAAAGTTTACAGAACTTTAGAAAAAGGGAGAGGTATTTGATAGGTTTTATTAACTCCAGCCTGTTTGTTCAGAATACATTTATAAATGCATTAATGTTCAAATCAAATTATAGCCCATAAATTATGACATTAACATTTCTGGCTCTAAACTACCACAGGATAAGATCTGGTATATCATCTTTTCCATTTAATCAAACTCAATGGGGCGAGACAGCACAATACAGACGTGACACAATAAATGTTCCCATTTAATTTGAACTATGGTGGATGGAAATGTTTCAAAAAATATGTCAGTACGTGAGTACATCATTAATCTGAAAGATGTTTCAGATGAATGTTCACAATTTAAAACACTTGGGAAAATATTCCCAGGTAAAAGATCTTTTGTTACTAATAAAAATTGCATCTACAAATTGTTTCTGATGGCATTTGTATACTCGTTTGCGTACGGCTAGACGTGCTAGTTACTTGAGATTTAACGATCAGTATTTGATTTTATATTTGCATCGAGTGCCTATCAGTCGTCAACAAGTCAATTTATAAGATGACGAGCCGCCTCAATCGATTTTGAACCTTAGACCTCTCGCCCACGGCGACTTTTTGTACATTGTAGCGATGCAGTAGCGATTCTATCGCATCGATACAATGCGGTCGCTAGCTGTGTTCCCTCGTTCACATCAACGCGTTTCTGTCGCGATGCAAATGCGATTCAGTAACCCTCCCTCCGTTCTCTTCCCGATGTCATCCGACACGGTCGCGCGTTTGCATCGATACAGTGGCGCTGCTGTAGCGCGTTGGCATCGTGGCAAATGCGAATAACGCGCGTTAGTAAAGCCTGGTCCGTGAGCACGTAGAATTTTGTCCAATGACCCCAAGCTACCCATCCTTATCGCTCGCGCGTAATTATATTGCTGTCGCGACTATGCGACGGGCGCCCGCAGTAAGTGTGCGAGCGCGACAACAACATAATTACGCGCGAGCGATAAGGATGGGTAGCTTGGGGTCATTGGACAAAATTCTACGTGCTCACGGACCAGGCTTCAGTAGTTTACAAAACGTGCGACAGCATCATTACAAAGTGAAGGCCCTTACACGTTTCAGACAAAGTTCGAAGTCAACTGAGGGATCCAACGCCGTAAATGCACGTAACATACAGGTTGTTTTAGCACAGTACCGTCTAACGGGCGTGCGCTAGAAGTTCTGCTGTCGCTTGCGCTTGAGGTGGATGGCGTCGAGGATGGGCTGCCGCTTGCGCGTGTAGATAATTATCCTTTCGAACCCTGAAGTCAACTGAGGGATCCCACCACGTAGATACAGGGTGGTTTTAGCACAGTACCGTCTAACGGGCGTGCGCTAGAAGTTCTGCTGTCGCTTGCGCTTGAGGAGGATGGGCTGCCGCTTGCGCGTGTAGATAATTATCCTTTCGAACCCTGAAGTCAACTGAGGGATCCAACGCCGTAAATGCACGTGATATACAGGTTGTTTAAGCACAGTACCGTCTAACGGGCGTGCGCTAGAAGTTCTGCTGCCGCTTGCGCTTGAGGTGTATGGCGTCGAGGATGGGCTGCCGCTTGCGCGTGTAGATAATTATCCTTTCGAACCCTGAAGTCAACTGAGAGATCCAACGTTGTAAATGCACGTGACATACAGGTTGTTTAACGCAAATGCACGTAACGTACAGGTTGTTTTAGCACAGTACCGTCTAACGGGCGTGCGCTAGAAGTTCTGCTGTCGCTTGCGCTTGAGGTGGATGGCGTCGAGGATGGGCTGCCGCTTGCGCGTGTAGATAATTATCCTTTCGAACCCTGAAGTCAACTGAGAGATCCAACGCCGTAAATGCACGTGACATACAGGTTGTTTTAGCACAGTAGATCCAAGCACGTAGATACAAGGTGGTTTAAGCACAGTACCGTCTAACGGGCGTTCGCTAGAAGTTCTGCTGCCGCTTGCGCTTGAGGTGTATGGCGTCGAGGATGGGCTGCCGCTTGCGCGTGTAGATAATTATCCTTTCGAACCCTGAAGTCAACTGAGGGATCCAAGCACGTAGATACAGGGTGGTTTAAGCACAGTACCGTCTAACGGGCGTGCGCTAGAAGTTCTGCTGTCGCTTGCGCTTGAGGTGGATGGGCTGCCGCTTGCGTGTGTAGATAATTATCCTTTCGAATCCTGAAGTCAACTGAGAGATCCAACCACGCAAATGCACGTAACATACAGGTTGTTTAAGCACAGTACCGTGTTTAGCGGGCGTGCGCTAGAAGTTCTCGTAAACGCACGTGATATACAGGTTGTTTTAGCACAGTACCGTCTACCGGGCGTGCGCTAGAAGTTCTGCTGCCGCTTGCGCTTGAGGTGGATGGCGTCGAGGATGGGCTGCCGCTTGCGCGTGTAGATAATTATCCTTTCGAACCCTGAAGTCAATTGAGAGATCCAACGCCGTAAATGCACGTGACATACAGGTTGTTTTAGCATAGTAGATCCAAGCACGTAGATACAGGGTGGTTTGAGCACAGTACCGTCTACCGGGCGTGCGCTAGAAGTTCTGCTGGCGCTTGCGCTTGAGGTGTATGGCGTCGAGGATGGGCTGCCGCTTGCGCGTGTAGCGCGCGCGCAGCTGTTCGATCTCCGCTTCCATTTCCGCGTCCAGCCGCGACACGCGCGCTTCCAGCTCCGACACCGATAGGAACGCCAGCTGCCGAGCGAAAGGTAAGTACAGATATAAAAATTTCGCCCAATAACCCCAAGCTTCTCTCTCTCTCTTCTCTTCTTATCGCTCGCGCGTAATAGACGTGTTGACACCACCAATCAATTGACGTACTTTTTAAAACTGTCAAAACGAAACTCTCTCATACATTTTGTATGGCACTACAAGCAAGTGACGTCATTATATAAACTACTTTTTTCAATAACAATGCGACCAAAAATCGTAATTTACAGGTAATTTAAAATTAATTAAGTTTTTAAGACCAGAATGAAGTGTCTTATTAAAAAAGTTGTGATTTCGAATTATTGGGGAATGGTATCAAATTGTCTATTATATTGCTGTCGAGACGGGTGGCCGCAGTGAGTGTGCGAGCGCGACAGCAATAATTACGCGCGAGCGATAAGGATGGGTAGCTTGGGGACTGGGGTCATTGGACGAAATTCTACGTGTTCGGCGACCACACTTTAGCTTGTCTATCGCAGTTTAGGGCCTACGCTAATGATTGGACGGGCGCACGCACTCGTATGTGTTACAAACATAAACAATATGAGGACAGCGTCACGTGCATCGTGCACGCTATCATAGAGGAAGGCTGAATGCTTTACACGCCGCAGGCGTGCATTACTATGCGGGTACTCGCGGCTAGTGCCCGCCGCTTCACAAGTTTTAGCGTAAGCCCTTACCAAAAAGTCCAAAACAATTCATTAGACACCAATAAATATTTAATAAGAATAATTTTATCGTCGAAAACGTCTAGTAAATACGATGCAGTCCTGTTGTACCCATGGTTGGCCCCCCTGGGGGAACCAACAAGATTTCTAAATCCTGCACCGTAAATACAATCAAACTCTAAACAAATATTCCTGTATTCTATATTATTTCCACTCGCCGCGTAAGTGCCGGTATTTAATAAATGTCATAAAATTATATGTTTACAAAATATATAAAATTACAAATACCATAATAATTATTATAAAAATAATACACAAAATATAGAAATAAATAAGTTCAGTTAGTATTTTTACTCACAATGGTAATCTAAACAAACAGGGTCATTCATAAAATAGATTTTAAATAATTACTGGATATATTGTTATTGGAACATGTGCCGTGTTTTAGTTAGGTTACGACGAAAGGGTTTTGAGTATAGAGTGGTCGAAGTATAAGTAAAAATATACAAGGACTAAATTAATTTTAATAAGTTAGTAAAAAGGAAGAGAATAGGGTTTCTTTGCAGCCTCACGCCTTTAGCACACCGTCTCGATACTATGATAGCGAAACTAAGTACATTTCTGTATTCATACCACCACGATGCAAATGTGAACGTGGGGATCTGAACAAGTTGTTTGTTATAACCCGTCATTCCTTCAGTGGTCACTAGATGGGCAAATAAAAGAGCCCATTTTTAATCACTAGAATATCTTTACATCGTACAAAAAAGGGATGAACACTGATAAAATGACATTTTCATACTAAATATCAATTTAAACTATAGTCCAGTCGCCGAGCACGTAGAATTTCGTCCAATGACCCCAAGCTACCCATCCTTATCTCGCGCGTAATTATATTGCTGTCGCGACTATGCGACGGGCGCCCGCAGTGAGTGTGCGAGCGCGACAGCAACATTATTACGCGCGAGCAATAAGGATGGGTAGCATGGGGTCATTGGACGAAATTCTACGTGCTCGGCGACCTGGCTTGAGTTTATTCTTTGTAATATGGGGGCGTGTGTCCAAGAATCAGTCGACGGGTAATTAGTTTCGCAGATGTCTGCTACTGGCGTCAGGCGCTAGAGCGCGGCACTGGGATGGCACACGGCACTGGGATGGCACACGGCACTGGCGGCACAGGGCCGGCACTCGGCACTTACGGCGCGCGGCGAGCGGCAGCAGCGCGACGACGTGCAGCTGACTTACGAATTCGAAGTTGCCTTCCTCCACGCACGCGCGCTGACTGGCCAGTTCGCTGACCCCCATCACGCTCTCCAACGCCGCCTCCACGCTGCAAGAACAAACCAATCTTAGTGGCGGATATAGCTTTGCCGCCCGTAGGCTTAGTTGTTGTTGATCTTATTTGACTAGCCTACTGGCCTGGCAAACATTGATATATTCGTATCCAAAATACGTATCAGAGGTGGAATTGTGTAAAGCAATCGTAATCATTTGACAGTTCATAATGTACGATTATTCTGAGAAACGCTTTGTTTATAGTTCCAAAATACTGAACTGTCCTATCCATGACATTGACAGCGGGGCGCCACCGTCAATCCCGGATCGCTAGTTCTGATTTTTGCCATGTTGGAAACCATATAGTTGAACGATGGTAGCGCCCCCCTGTCATTGAGTTTGGTGGGACAGTTCAGCGTGGGTCATCTATAGCGTTATGAACTGTCAAATGATTACGATTGCTTTACACAATTCTACCTATGCTTTGTGTATGTAAAAAATGATTATGAACTAAATCTGCCGCCCTAGGCTTTAGCCTTCTCAGCCTGCTGGTAAATCCGCCACTGAACTTAAAGCACTATATTAGAAGGGTCGTTTTAGTGTCACGCCGACTGTCGACGCGTAACTTTTCCGCAAAATAACAAGTTTGTGTCACTTTAACCACTGTCTAGTACTCGTCAGTGTAAGCACGGGCGTGTTATTGTAACGATAAGCTTTTCTCGCGCCATTTTATCGATTTTATCGACGCCAAACATATGGGCGATAAGGTTTAGCTCGGCTAGCTAAAAATATTTACGTTTTACATATTTAATAAAAGTACATTACGATAGATAAATAGAAAGCCCTTTATGACACTCATCTTAAATACATCGGCAGTGGTTTAAACACTATAAGTGGTTCATTCATATTCTATCATTTGAACTAATAAAAAAACACAGGGAACACACAAACAAGGCGAAACAGAGCGGAGCGGATTAGATCGACTTATTTCCACTTTACCGTTCCGTCCCGTTTTGGTGGAAAACGGTCTTCAAACCTAGAACTTCAGAGTCCACAGTCATCAGTCACAAAAACGTTTCATTTAGATGGTACCTATATTGAGTATTTGTATACTGAGTAGTAGACTATGACAGTTTTGACAGTTCCAACTCCTTGTCAGACAGTTTTTTTAAGATAGCTGCCAAAGTCACGATGACCCAAACTTCATGATTCACCTACATTATATCCTATGTTGGGAGCATACGCTGACAAACTTTCAGCTTTTATAAAATGACGTAGGTCTGGCGTTCACCAGCTCTTAGTTTATAGCAGTCTTTCCCAAAGTGGGCGATAACGCTCCCTTGTGGGCGCTGCAGGCTTAAAGGGGGGCGGTAAGAGACCCAGAAAAAAAATCGGGACGTTGTGTAGAGGCTTGGGAGGCGTCATCTACTAGGAGGACTCTTAGACATTGACTGAGCTCGACTCTTGACTACAAAAATGGGGGGCGCTAAAAATAATGTATTCTCAAAGTGGGCAGTAGACTAAATAAGTTTGGGAACCGCTGGTTTAGATGGTATATTGAGTGCACGTGTACTGAGTAGTGTACTGACCCGTCGCCCTGCGGCGGGCGGCGCGGCGCGGCGCCGTTGGCGGCGGAGAGGTGGTTGACCTCCTTCTTGTCGAAGTGCTCCAGGAACAGCGGCCGGTACTTCGGCCGGTTCGTGTCCATCGGGTCCGTGTCGTGCCCTGCACACAAAACAGACGGTTAGAATACTTTTAGCTTGAACTGCACCATCTTACTTTAACCTACGTTAACAAAATCTCTCATCTGTAGATTATCGTCAATTCGTCATCACCCTCTTACAGAGCTACTCTAAAGATTACAGTTTTGAGTCAATATCACCGTCTCATGCTAGCGTCTCGTGAGAGGGATGGCAACATTCGAAACTTTGTGCTTAGTGCGAGTTTTCTGAGTAAATAAAATAAATATCTTTGGACAGTTACACACAGCGTCATCTAGCCCTCTAATATGCTTGTGTTATGGGTGCTAGCTTAACGGATTATGCATATTATACATAGTAACATTAGTAACATTTAGACCCGTCACAAAAATTAAAATTCAACATTTCAATTTCTACACGGCTGGGAATCGAACCCGAGACCTCTTGTGTGGTATGCCGGCATGTTGTAGCGTGTCCCGCCGGTACTCACGCTTCATGGTGGCGAGGTCGGCGTCGGGCTCGTCGTGCCGTCGTGGCGCTTCATCGTCGCGTCGTAGCCCCGTCGTAGCGTGTCCCGCCGGTACTCACGCTTCATGGTGGCGAGGTCGGCGTCGGGCTCGTTGATGACCATGGTGCCGAGGTCGGCGGCCAGCTCGTCGTGCCGTCGTGGCGCTTCATCGTCGCGTCGTAGCCCCGTCGTAGCGTGTCCCGCCGGTACTCACGCTTCATGGTGGCGAGGTCGGCGTCGGGCTCGTTGATGACCATGGTGCCGAGGTCGGCGGCCAGCTCGTCGTGCCGTCGTGGCGCTTCATCGTCGCGTCGTAGCCCCGTCGTAGCGTGTCCCGCCGGTACTCACGCTTCATGGTGGCGAGGTCGGCGTCGGGCTCGTTGATGACCATGGTGCCGAGGTCGGCGGCCAGCTCGGCGGTCCCGTCGCGTTGCGGCACCAGCGTGCCGTCGTCGCGCTTCTTCATCGTCTCCTCGTCGTAGCCCTCGCCCTGCAAATGGAGAAATCGTTCGTTAGTGTTGAAGGCAAAAATCGTAAATGTCAGCCCCAGGCTTCTCGTGGACGTTGTAATAGACGATTGGAGGTGAAATAAACGAAAACACTCCGTTGACCGACCATCTGGCGAAGATCATGTTAAAATACTAAGAACAGAGCAGGGTCGGTCGTTGTGAAAATCCTTGGGGGAGGCATTTGTCAAGCAGTGGACGTCATTTGGCTGAAACGAACGAACACCAGTGCAGCCGGTCTAGGATACACGTCTCGATATACTTTTCATCGATTACGACAAATGTATGCACTTATTGTCGATATAATGTTTCGATAAGACGATATAATAATGTGCATCCTAGAATGCAAAGACGGATGTTAACCAGCAGCATGAGTGAAGCATAAAGATAGCAAGAAGGCGCTGGATGCAGTCCGTTACCAAACGGTCAATATACAGGGTGTTAGGTAAATGGGTATATGAGCCGACACTAGCCCATGTTAACATGGCCATATAAATGGTATGGTGAAGTCAGAAAATTGATATCTTCATTTTAATTATTTTAATTTTCGTACAAATCGGATTTCATAAAATTTATTTTGTATGAAAATTAAAAAAAATAAAATGATGATATCAAATTTCTGACTTCACCATACCATTTATATCCTTATGTTAACATGGGCTAGTGTCGGCTCATATACCCATTTACCTAACACCCTGTAGAATAAATTTATTTCCAGAAAAATTCACTTTAGTTACATAAGTTTACAAAGTAGTTATACTAATAGGAATTCAGGTGACTTACTAGTAGTCCCCAAACTAGGTAGTGTAGTAATAATTATGGAAATCATTGGAAGAGACATATGTTCAGCAGTGGACGTCCCATGGCTGAAATGATGATGATGAATTAACTCACCGGCGCGGGCAGTCGTGCACCGTGCGCTCGCGTGGCTTGTTGCTCGCGTAACTCGCGCGCCTCCGCGATCATGGCGCTAAGGATCGACGCCTGCTTCGCGTTGCCTGCAAACACCACACAACCCATCATAACTTATGCTCAATCTAATGAGGGCTATCGTTTTAGCGCTCAC